>NW_018408493.1:1517089-1537768 GCF_002113885.1 Mizuhopecten yessoensis
TTTTTGAAATTTTAGTCAATTTGACCCTTTTTGGCCCCGCCCCTCAGGCCCCTGGGGGCTTAGGACTAAACCGGCATTTTGTTGACCTTTGTCCATGGAAGGTAAGGTCCCTGCAAAATTTCATTGAAATTGGTTCAGGGGTTTTGGAGAAGAAGATTTTTGAATTTTTAGTCAATTTGACCATTTTTGGCCCTGCCTATCAGGCCCCTGGGGGCTTGGGACTAAACCGGCCACTATTTTTGTTGACCTTTGTCCATGGAAGGTCCCTGCAAAATTTCATTGAAATTGGTTCAGGGGTTTTGGAGAAGAAGTCGCAAATGTAAATTGTTTACGGACGCACAACGGACGATGGACGACGGACAAAAGGCGATCGCAATAGGTCACTTGAGACTTTGTCTCAGGTGACCTAAAAAGTTGTTGGCGAACAAATTGAACAAAATGGACATAGACTGTTGATAAAACCTGACTATAAGGATTGAAAACACAAAATCTCGCATAATTTGGGCAAAAGTTGGTCAAAAAGATGATTAGCTTAAACAATGATAAGTGAAAATTGATAAGTAAAGATTGTGGGAAGCGAATCACATTTTGAATAACTTGGCCTGGATTACAGTTTTTCAAATGACTCTTAAACTGTTCACAAACCTGTGTTTCTATCACATCTCGGTCCGATATGTCCTCCGGGGTCACCTGTTGAACGTACTGTAATAGGATTCGTCCCGTGATGTCGGGAAAGTCGGTACACACTCGGTGGGTGAGCCGCGCCCCCATATCCACCAGATGCTTGACCACCTCATAATGCCCACCTGGAAGTAACGTAACGAAAAAAAATGAAATAAAAAATCCACCGTTTATTATGGCTTGCCATTAGATGTTATATAAAATGAATTATGAAATACATTTATCTGATGAATCAAGGTCAAACCAGTCTTGATGACTCAAACATGGTAAAGCAGTTGTTCAAATTATAAAATAAAATAAGTTTGTGTTTTTATTCAAGAAACAATTTGGACTGGTATTCATAACACCCCATTTTACGTTGATGAAGTGAACTTTCCAGTCAGTTATGTAAATATCTGACACTAAGTGATCAATACATGTTAAGTCTTTATTAACAGAGAACAATCTGTATTGTTCTTCTTGGGCAGACGGAGATTTTTTTTTTGTTGGGATTGAAAGTTGAAGGCCATAGAAGTTTGGCATGAGCTATGAAAGTCTTGTACCTGCACATGCTGCGAATATGGGTGTGTTGTCCCCGGAGTTGTCGAGGGACTGGATATAGGGCTTCGGTTGGTTGATGTCCATCCCAGGACAGTACCACATGCCCACGATGTCCTTGTTACCACCCGCACACGCTGCGTAGAGCAGACAACTCCGCACATCCTGTTCCCGGATCAGCTCTGAAAAACAACAACATCAATAATTAATCTAAAGTAACAAAACACAATCACACATACTGTGAACTGACGTTGCATGTTTAACAAATATTTAAAGTAAACGCTAACTTATTTTATTTGTCGAATAGCATGAACTTAGGAAAATTAAGTTGTAGAACTAATACATGTTTATTTAAATATAAAGTTGAATTATTTTAAAACAATTATGAAACAGGCATATTAATCACTCATGTTGGCCCCGCAGTTAGTGTGCAGGGGGTCTTAATGTGGGAGGAAACCGGAGTACCAGTATATATTTGAAGCAAACCATCAAACAAACTCAGCAAGGGCAGTAAGTACCAATTTCAACAACTTTGGTCTATCTTGGTCAGGGAACAGAACAAATAATCTTCCTTATTTGGGCAAATACTCAACATCAAGGCGAAATACAAGATAAAATTATAGTTAAACTAATATGTTTACAATTAAGCAAGGAAGGACATCCCTACTAAGTACATAATTTAATTTTTATAAATTATTTGTGATTGTCAACTTGTTACCAAGCAGTTTAGGCAGCGAGATATAAAACATATATGTTTTTTCTAATATAACTAGAAACTGAAGACAAAGTTAGACTATGCAGTAATTTAGCTCTCCTTATAATACTGGCACGATTTGCTCAGTAAAATTTTGGCATTACAAAGAGGTTTGGCAATAAATTGAAGGAGACATATGAATGAATCAATGAGGGAAAAAAGAAAAGAAAAAGAAAATGGGACTTTGAAATATGTTAAATATAAAAATAGCCATGAAGAAAATGAAATAAAGGAAATAGTATGTGTCAAGGTTCTTATGCTAATTGTAGTGCTGATGCCAGAAATAAAAGAAAACTGAATTTCACATCATTAATAAAACGGTGAAAAAAAAGTCAAAATTTTAAATTAAAATATCAAGACTAATTGTAGCAAATTTTAAACATTAAACCTTGCCAAAGCAATTAGGAATTTTAAGTACAATTTCATAAATTTAGGAATTTGGAAGCATAAACACACATATATTCATGAACTGATTTCCATCTTGCTAAGATTTATGTAACCATATCTGGTTAGTTCTAGTTAACACTGACCTAGTGGAATAAAACATTAGTTGATAATTGTCTCAGTCCATCAGAAAGAAGGTTGCCTTCGTGATATTTTGAATCAAACGGTTAAACAAAAAAACTGGGTCAGGGCCATTAGAGATTTTACTTTTGAAAAGTCTTGTAAAAACTGGCCACACAAAGTTTAGAAATAGTTGAAAATGTCAGGAATTGACCTTTGACCTAGAAGAATGAACATCACTGTGACTTAAATGTATTGCACTTCACACCTTTTGGATGATGCAAACATCTGTCATATTTCATTAAGATATCTTCAATAATTTAACATTTATTGCATGGACAAGATTTCAATGATTTTTTTTCACTCATTTGACCTTTGACCTAGCTAACCTAATTATAATGAACAGCACCCTATAGCTATCTGCCAGTTATGCAGGTATCCTTGAGGTTTCATTGAGATAAAAAGATATAAAAGACCAGAACCAGTAGAGCATGCATTAGTTCAACATGTATCTCTTTCATTTAAAGGGATTTTTTTTTTTTTATTTCAAATAGTATATTTAATTACATTGGCCCTGGAATGCTCAAACCATACCCTGGGAGATGGCACCCTTCATTAATTATAAGAAATTGAATTCCCTTTGCCTTGTTACACTTCATACCCAATTTAGTCAAAACCCTCCCATCTATTCTGGACTAGTAGTCTTTTAAAGGATAAGCTGAAGGACAGACAAGAGATGCAGTGCCCCGGCATAAATTCCCCTGGCCCTACAGGCCGAAAATTAGTCCAAAACAAAATACAAACCAAAACTCCAGAAATCATTAAGTAGTGTTATTAAGGAATGTAAGTAGGCTGAGTTTCCATGATCTTCTGATTGACTAGTCATGTGGTTACTCAGCCAAGCATTAGCTGTTAAAGTGACAGATTCACTGCTGAGGTTAAAATGCTAACGAGCCTGACTTTATCTTCGAAACATTCTCACCGAGTTGGGGAAGAGACTCATTTTTACAAGTGGACATACTTGGTTGGTAGGACAATAGGATGCGGATAATGTTGACATGTCCGCAGAGTGAGGACACATAAAACGGCGAGTTCTCCTGCCAGGCCTGCTCTCCCGCCTCAAGAATCTTAGCACCGTAATCCAGCAACACTTTCAAATTTTCAGGACAATTTTCAGAACATGCGACGTGTATAGGTCTCCCCTGGATTAGATAAAGTATCGAAAGAAAGAGTCATTTCAGAAATTTACGTTATTCTACTACATTCAATGGCTGATGAATGAAATTTAAGTGATTTTGGCATCCATTAAGTCATGAACCACAATTAATTTTTTTTTTTTTTAAAAATCTGCTTTTTATGTAAATACTTCAGGTAAAACATGTTTATAAGAAAACCTTGAACGGGAAGGCACAAAAGATATAAGTACCTTTTCATAGCCAACAGGACAGAGACGTAAGTTCATTAGAATAATATGTTGTTACAGGTTTTGAATTATTAAAATAAGAAGTTCTGGTAAGGAGACACAAATAATATTTTTATCAGCAATATTTGTATTACAAAGCATATGTACTTCCCATTGGCCAGATTTAATACAAGTGACAAGTTCTCAAAAACTCATTAAAGATGGTTTCCAGTAAAAAAAAATTTTTTTTTTTTAATAGAGCTTTAAGGGTACCGTAATACCCTACACTTTTACTGTTAACAAAACAGTTCTTTGATATTTTAAGACTTACCGGGTAATGTATGTTTCATTAAAATTTAACATAAAAATGTATAATATCAGTCAATATCACCAGTTTCATTATTACATCATATTCACAAATCACAGAAGTCCATACATGGTAATTTATAATAAACGAAAGTTTTTTGTAAACATGCTTCTATAAATGTAAGAAAATGCATATCCTTAAAATCGACCTTAAGGGATTATTGTCAATTGTTTGTAGAAGAGTTTCCAAAAGAATTTCACTTTTCATTGGTAAACAAACTGGAGGCTTTAGAAATGGCTGCATTACTAAAACTCTTAGCTGAGACCAAAGGCGAGTGGCTCAGATCCCCATTGACCTTTGAGTCTATATATGAACACTGAATAGCAGGATATTTCCCCTTTAAACGTCTAGGTCACGAAATTCTAATCCATGTAACTGGTAAATTAAATTTGCTATTTTTTAGTCAAAATCACAAAAATTTAATGCCGCACAAATAACCCATTAAACATCATGCATACCATGCCACTGTGCCATGTAGGCCCTTTAACTATATACCCCGCGAATAGATAATTGGGTCACAGCAACTTCCTTCAATCAAAGTTGTTTGAGGTTGGGTGATGATAATTAACACTACTTATGTTAAATGTCCAATACCTACTTTTGAAATATATTTTTTTTTCTATAAAATTTGCATAATAAACTACAGTAAACTTACACGATTTTCACAAAAAAGGTTGACGTTGATTCCTAAGTGTAGAAGTGCTTTGATGAACTGTTCATTTATATCCTTTTTACTACACAGGAAGTGAAGCAACGGCATCCCCTCGCCAAACACTGAGTCATTTAGAACCAGAAGAGAATCCCTTTCACCCGGCCCCTCCTCTGCTCCCTCCACATCACTGAGCAGGTCCAGAAATGTCTGTAGGTCACCATCTTCTACTGCCTGAGTGAAGACACCCGGGTCAAAAGTTTCTGGAAAATATCAAACAAATCACATATTAAACTGAATCTAATGAGGTGGGGAGGCGGTAGAGGTTGGGAGGGGGTAGAGGTGGGGAGGGGTAGAGGTTGGGAGGGGGTAGAGGTTGGGAGGGGAAGAGGCGATGAGAGGGTAGAGGTTGGGAGGGGGTAGAGGTGGGGAGGGGTAGAGGTTGGGAGGAGGTAGAGGTGGGGAGGGTTTAGAAGTAGAGGTGGGAAGGGGGTAGAGATGGGGAGGGGGTAGAGGTTGGGAGGGTAGAGGTGGGGAGGGGGTAGAGGTGGGGAGGGATAGAAGTTGGGAGGGTGGTAGAGGTTGGGAGGGGGTAGAGGTTACTTTGATTGGCTTTTTTACTGAGCTTACTATATAAGTGTAATAAATTGCTGTTATGCTGATAAACTACTGTAACTATTGTTTATGTTCAAAACAAACTTAGCATTTATTATCTCAATCCAAATACTATACGTGTGGTCTACAATGATATAATCCATGCCTCTTATAATTTTATTCCCCATCTCTCTTTTTTTTACTAGAGAATAGTGGCAATTTCCAAACAAGAGGCCCAATGGGCCTGAATTGCTCACCTGGTATTAATCCCACACTTGTAATATTAAAAGTGGACTAAAATACAGCTACAGGCAGAATATCAGTGTTTGATTCATAAGAACCTATTAAAAGATTTAAACATATGACGCCTGTGACCTTGAATGTCAAACAAGGACATTAGGTTGAACAGAGTTTAAAGTCTTCGAACCCAGCATGCTTTTGGCAAAATATCATAACCCTGGACCTATTGGTTATACAGAACAAGTCATTTAAAGATTTAAACATATATTGACCACTGTGACCTTGAATATGGGCAAAGGTCATTCATTTTGACAAAATTGGTAGCCCTTCATCCCAGCATGCTACTGGCCAAATATCATTATCCTAGGCCTCTTGGTTATTAAGAAGAAGTTGTATAAAAGTTTTAAACATATTTGACCCCAGTGACCTTGAATATAATTTAAGACCATTCATTCGAACAAACTTGGTATATCTTCATCCCAGCATGCTACTGGCCAAATAGCATCATCCTAGACCTCTTAGTTATTCAGAAGAAGTTGTATAAAGATTTTTTAAGACAATTGACCCCTGTGACCTTGAATATGAGTCAAGGTCATTTATTTGAACAAACTTGGTAGCCCTTCATCCCAGCATGCTACTTGCCAAAAATCATCACTCTGGGCATTTTGGTTATTGAGAAGAAGTTGTTTAAAGTTTTTAACATATTTGACCCCTGTGACCTTGAAAATAGGTGAAGGTCATTTATTTGAACAACCTTGGTAGCCCTTCATCCTAGTTTGCTTCTGGCCAAATATCATCACCCTAGACCTTTTGGTTATTAAGAAGAAGTTGTTTAAAGTAAATTATTGACAGACGACGGACGGAGGGACGACAGACGACGGACGGACAGACGACGGACGTTGCACCATTGCATCAGCTCACTTGGCCCTTCAGGCCAGGTAAGCTAAAAATGTTGTATGATTGCCCTGCTGTCATAGTAATATAACTGTAATATACTTACAGCCTACGAAGAGTGCATTGAATTGAGAAATCATATAAATAAGCACAAAATTACACTTAGCTCACAAATGTTTCTATATAGATTATAGATATATAGAATTTGTAGATTTTAGAAACATTGTCAATGCAAAAATGTCCACGACATAACTAGAACACTGACAGGTCAGTAAGGGCCACGTCTTGTGGCAATATATCCCCCATAATCATCAAGAAGCAATCTGCCCATATAGCTGAGCTTGACGTTTGACATTTGGACTTCAAAAAGAATCGCAAGGAAGCAAAATATACATTTTACATGTACTATGATGTGAGTCTTGTTTCCTTCCACCTCCATATTTGCTGAGCTAACAGAAATGTAAATACTGATGCAATACTCATTTGTTAGCTTTGATTTGTTTTATTTCACCTTATATACCTCATCCATCAAGAGCCAAGGTCAAAGCCAGAGATCCACTTTGTCTTTGACCTTTGGACCCAAATGACCATGACCATTAACCCAGTGACCCTGATCTTTGGTCAGTTGACTTATTCTTTAATTCCGACCAACTTTGCTTCATAATATCATAACAAAATGTTCATCAGTGAAAAATACAAAACTTGACCTTGACCCTTTAGACCCTGTAAGTTGGACCTAAGGTCAGTTGACTCTGTGTTAAGATCTGAACAAGTTTGCTACATAATAATATAAAATGACCTTGACCTTAAGTCAGTTGACTCCTTTTTAAATTCGGACCAACTTTGCTTCATAATGTCATAACAAAATGTTCATCAGTGAAAAGATACAAAATTTAACCTTGACCTTTGACCCAATGACCTTGCATTTGGTCAGGTTGACTCCTTGTTTAATTCTGAGCAGCATTGCTTCAAAGTGTCATACCAAAATGTTCACCAGTGAAAATATACAAAATTTAGCCTTGACCTTTGACCCAATGACCTTGACATTTGGTAAGGTAAACTCCTTGTTTGATTCTGATCAATTTTGCTTCATAATGTCATAACAAAATGTTCATGAGTGAAAATATGCAAAATTTGACCTCGACCTTTGAAACTAATGACCTCGACCTTTGACCTTGACTTTTTTCCTCAATGTGTATTTTTGTAAACTGAACATATTGACCAAGTTTCATGTACATCGGTCAATAAATACCAAATTTATCAGCCAGGAACAAAATTTGTGGACAGACAGACAGACAGACAGAGTGATTACTATAGGGCACCCGTATCTCCGATACGGGGCCCTAATTAGTTTAAAGGGTCACAAGACAAACTGATTTCCATACGCGAAAATTTCCACACATGAGAATTTCTACTTTTACAGTATTTCAGACACAAACATAATATATAATACAAAAACACTGTAGCACATAAGTATAGACACAGACAAGCAATAATTTTACCCAGGGTCGTCCCCTCATAAACAATGTATTGACAATAATTTTACCCAGGGTCGTCCCCTCATAGACAATGTATTTACAATAATTTTACCAAGGGTCGTCCCCTCATAAACAATGTATTTACAATAATTTTACTCAGGGTCGTCCCCTCATAAACAATGTATTTACAATACTTTCACCCAGGGTCGTCCCCACATAAACAATGTATTGACAATAATTTTACCCAGGATCGTCCCCTCATAAACAATGTATTTACAATAATTTTTCCCAGGGTCGTCCCCTCATAAACAATGTATTTACAATAATTACAATAATTTTACCCAGGGTCGTCCCCTCATAAACATTACCCAGGGTCGTCCCCTCATAGACAATGTGTTTACAATAATTTTACCAAGGGTCGTCCCCTCATAAACAATGTATTTACAATACTTTCACCCAGGGTCGTCCCCACATAAACAATGTATTGACAATAATTTTACCCAGGATCGTCCCCTCATAAACAATGTATTTACAATAATTACAATAATTTTACCCAGGGTCGTCCCCTCATAATCAATGTATTTACAATAATTTTACCCAGGGTCGCCCTCTCATAAACAATGTATCTACAATAATTTTACCAAGGGTCGTCCCCTCATAAACAATGTATTTACAATAATTACAATAATTTTACCCAGGGTCGTCCCCTCATAATCAATGTATTTACAATAATTTTACCCAGGGTCGTCACCTCATAAACAATGTATTTAGAATAATTTTACCCAGGGTCGTCCCCTCATAAACATTACCCAGGGTCGTCCCCTCATAGACAATGTATTTACAATAATTTTACCCAGGGTTGTCCCCTCATAAACAATGTATTTACAATAATTACAATAATTTTACCCAGGGTCGTCCCCTCATAATCAATGTATTTACAATAATTTTACCCAGGGTCGTCACCTCATAAACAATGTATTTAGAATAATTTTACCCAGGGTCGTCCCCTCATAGACAATGTGTTTACAATAATTTTACCAAGGGTCGTCCCCTCATAAACAATGTATTTACAATACTTTCACCCAGGGTCGTCCCCACATAAACAATGTATTGACAATAATTTTACCCAGGGTCGTCCCCCCATAAACAATGTATTTACAATAATTTTACCCACGGTCGTCCCCTCATAAACAATGTATTTACAATACTTTCACCCAGGGTCGTCCCCACATAAACAATGTATTGACAATAATTTTACCCAGGATCGTCCCCTCATAAACAATGTATTTACAATAATTTTACTCAGGGTCGTCCCCTCATAAACAATGTATTTACAATACTTTCACCCAGGGTCGTCCCCACATAAACAATGTATTGACAATAATTTTACCCAGGGGCGTCCCCTCATAAACAATGTATTTACAATAATTACAATAATTTTACCCAGGGTCGTCCCCTCATAGACAATGTATTTACAATAATTTTACCCAGGGTCGTCCCCCTCATAAACAATGTATTTACAATAATTTTACCCAGAGTCGTCCCCTCATAAACAATGTATTTACAATAATTACAATAATTTTACCCAGGGTCGTCCCCTCATAATCAATGTATTTACAATAATTTTACCCAGGGTCGTCACCTCATAAACAATGTATTTAGAATAATTTTACCCAGGGTCGTCCCCTCATAAAAAATGTATTTACAATAATTTTACCCAGGGTCGCCCTCTCATAAACAATGTATCTACAATAATTTTACCAAGGGTCGTCCCCTCATAAACAATGTATTTACAATACTTTCACCCAGGGTCGTCCCCACATAAACAATGTATTGACAATAATTTTACCCAGGATCGTCCCCTCATAAACAATGTATTTACAATAATTTTACCCAGGGTCGTCCCCTCATAAACAATGTATTTACAATAATTTTGTGATCCTGTTTAGAGATCCGACACAAGTTTATTGCCGCAGTAAAATAATTGAATATCATTTGAGAGTTAACATTAGCAAACAACATCAGAAGCATTGTAATCAAATGTGAAATTAGACGACGAAATCAAAGGGCAAAATTAACATTCAGGGCAAACATGGATTTCACAGCAAAAGATTTTGGCAATATTTTCTCAGTATATATACAGTACCAGTATATTGATTCAGGCATCAAAACCTTTTTTCAGGTGGTAATTTCACATTGGGTATCAAATATTACTTATTTCTTTAAGAAAAATATGTATGTTATTCAATAAACATTCTTTTATACAGAATTTTTAAAGATGCATTAAAAATATACTTGCAAGGAGCTGAGATATTTAATTCACCCAACTTTACAACCCGACTGCATGGTAAACCCAATTATAACACTGTTGCTTGAATGACTTTGCAGAAAAGTTTCACAAAAAGTTAACAAGTAAAATATCTAAAACATACATTTTCCAATTGAAATTTAAACAGTTCTGCACCCACCATTCATCTATATCCAATTTCAAAAGTCATGTCAATGTTCAATTTAAACATCTTGTATATAGCACTGTGCGTACAGGGCAGTAAGTAAGTAAGTAATATAGCAGTTGGTCAAGAATGTCCATGCTAGCAGTGACCAGTATAAATGGCCCTGTTGTCTCACACTCCCTATACACAGGTGCTTGTACTGTTCAATATGCAATATTATGTCATATTTCACGTCTTATAATCACTATTTTGCATTGCGTAATAAAGCCATGGTTATTCAGTCACCCAAACCTACTTCTTGTTGCATTATTTCCGACCTAAACAGGTATTAATTAAACTTGTAATTGATAATTAACAGTATTGTTTAAATACAATGGAGGTAACTTAAGCAACGTCTTTAAACTGACTGGAATACAGAGCAATGTAGATCACAATCAATCACAGTCATACTAAGTCATTGATATGCGGTGACGAACACATAAAAGAAAACTGTTCCGTGTGATTCAAAAGTTGCAATCAAGAAAATTGCCAGATTACCTCCCTTTTAGAAAATGCTTTTGGTTAAGTGACATGTATGCTAGTTTTTGTATGGGAATATAGATTAGCAGGTAACATAACAAACATGTCAATATGCTATTTCAAAGGATCCTTACAATCAAAACCACATTTTAAATGTCTGTCAACCTCTGTTGGCGATCTTGTTCGATTTAAATAGAAACAAAAAATACATGTGCACTGGGTGATGATCAATATTCCTTTTGTGGTTAAGTGACTTGCCAATTTTGACAAAGCTTACAACTTACTAATTAAGCCATGAAAGAAAAACACTTGGTCATATGTAAACAAGCATTCTGTGGGTATTGATGAATCAATACATTTCCCCTTCCGGCGCCCCCAACAGATACTGCAAACAAGATTATTGCAAGCATCGATGTTTTCAAAAGATTTTCCGGAGGTACACAGTAAATACATTGTGGACCAATCTAATGCCCTTACTTTCACCATGTCCTGTATTGATGTATCTGTTATATTCTATAGGTGAAGCAGGTATATACAGATGCTGTACACCTAAGGCAAGCATTGAGGAAGTTTGATTTGTATAGAATGTGAACTTTTTACCCAATTTAGGATAAAACAACACTAAATGTTCGGTTTAACACGAATGTGATGATGATGATGATGATGATGATGATGTTGATGAATAAGCAGAACAGTGACTGTTGTCGCTGGCGAGGCCAAAACATGGAACATTGTTAACATCTATAAATACAAACAAATTCTAAAAATAAATATGGTGGCTCAGTGGTGAAGGTCTGAGCCATTACAAAACTTTAACCCAAACTTTGACCTGCAGATTTTGGCCAAGATAGTTAAATCCAAAACATGTCAAGATTTAAAGAAAAAAATAAGATTATTTTTCCACTTTCACTAAACAACATTAATGCTAGACGCCTTAAGAACCTCTGTACATAAAATCAGCATCCTAACACTATTAGTTAGTGAACGGTGAGCCATTACGAAACTTTAACTCAAACTTTAACCTCTACAAAACATTACAGCTAGACGCCTAAAGAACCTCTGTACATAAAATCAGCATCCCAACACTATTATTAGGTGAACAGTGAGCCATTACGAAACTTTAACTCAAAGTTAAACCTGCAGATTTTGGCCAAGATACTAAAGTCCAAACAATGTCAAAAATTAAAAAAAAAGAAAAAGAAAAAAATCAATCCACAGCATTAATGCTAGACCCCTATTAAAGAACCTCTATGCAAAGAATCAGCATCCTAACATCATTATTTTAAGCGAATGGTAAGCCATTACAAAACTTTAACCTAAACATTAAGGCCATAATAAATTATTTGCTAGATTCTCATCCCCGCCCGCCCCCTCTTTGAGGCCCCGCCCCAATTTTTTTTATTTGCGAAAAAAAAACGAAAAATACAAAATCCGGATTTTTTTCCCGTTTTCTGCTTCAAAAATTAGTTTTATATTATTAATTTCCGGTTGTGGAAAACTCGTCGTCTGCAAGTTGGTTTTTGTAATTCTAAAGCTGAAACGGCAACTTGCCGTTCTTAAAGATTGGTATGGTTGTTCAGTAGCCGATACTAAAACAAGTATTTTGCTACTGAACAAGTCTTTCATGAATTAGCCGAAGGAACAATTGACAAATCTGCGCCCGTCGAGTGTGGGAACAGGGCCGTTGTGTCGGCCGGTAAATCGAAAGTGGAACTGACCTAGTGTGATGGCGCATGTACGGTGGGGGAAGTGGTGTCGTACCTCGGAGCTTATTTAGAATTTAATATTGATGCTGATACAGAAGAGCAGTCGGCAACTGCCAGTGCGAAATCCGACGCATTTACAATTTTAATGTCGGGATTTTCTAAAGCAACACATCTACCGGCAAAGCATGGGAACGTCGTAAATGACAAACTGGGAATGTACAATGATATAATCGACTGGTTACACGATCAGAAAGTTGGATTTATCAGTACAAATACGGAAACAATTCCATTCTTTTCTTTCCTCACACTGCAAAATCAGGCATTATATGTTCTGTGTCAAAAAGTGTGGGAAGACAACCTGCATTCTTTGTAAACGACCAAACTTACCTGCAGATAATTTTGAAGGTCTTCACTTTCTGCCAGACCCAGAACCTGATACTGGTGACAAGTACAAGTCCTTCGATCAGTTATATGGACACGAAACTAGTGAAAAGCACAGGCCCACACTAGGACACAAGCCAGGTCCTGGGCATGGTATGCTATTCTCACCCACCACCCAAACTGCTTAAAATGTTGAAATGGTGATATACTGTTCTGAATGTGACAAGCCTCGTGTTCTCTACTGCAAGCATGTTGTAAGAGAAAAGAAAAGAAAGCTAAGGAATTGCAAACTATGTTGGGCGATTTGTCGTACACGTGTGGTTCTGATTTTGCTGATGTAGAAACTGAACAAGAAAATGTGTTAAAATCAGTGTTTGTAAGAAAAAATCTGACATGTGATGGGCCAGTTGAACTGGCCTATTTCTCTGCTGGTTTCTAAGCAGTATGCTTCCATTGTGGTACAGATGACAATGTGGCTACATCTGAGGAAAACTACCCTATATGCCAGAACTGTTTGGTCAATGGCAATGTCACTGTAATTAAAAGAGGACGATNAAGGTAACCGACGGACAACTGACAGACAGACAGACGCAGACAAAACCTATAGTCCCCCTGCTTTCATCGGTAGGGGACTTATAATAATGAAGGATAGAATGTCCAACCCTTTGGTACAACATTTATGTTCAAAAACCTTGGCAGGCCTTGAATTTTGCCCAAAATTCTGTACCGTTGGATGAGTCATTTCCATCCCACATATATATACATACATACATATGATAGTCATATATGAAGGTCCATCGTAACATGGTCCAAGTTTCCCATCACAAATCTGGTATTATTCAACATACCTGAAGATGTAGGGTTTTTACAAGACAAAATACTGTAATCAAGGATTGCTCATTTTTGAATCTCTGGTAACAAAAATATTGAGGAAAGATTTGTTACGATAGGAGATTATCACTTCGTAGCAAAGCTTTGGGCTGCAACAGATTTATTTTGGTATCTAGGGAGATTAGCTCCAAGTAAGGAACAAGAGGCCCAATGGGCCTGCATCGCTCACCTGGTATTAATCTCACAAGTGTAACCTTAAAAGTGGTATAAAATAAAGCTAGAGGCAACATATCAGTGTCTTGACTTCAAGTCATTCAGAAGAACCTGTCAAACGATTAAAACACATTTGACCCCTGTGACCTTGAAAGTAAAACATGGACATTAAGTTGAACAAACTTCATAGCCCTTCCTCCCAGAATGCAACCAAATATCACCACCTTATACCTTTTGTTTATTAAGAAGATGACTTTTAAAGATTTATGCACTATGGACCATGAAAGTGTATCAAGGTTATTCACATCAACAAGCAATCACCCTGTATGCTTTGGTTATTCAGAAGAAGTCGTTTAAAGATTTCAACATATCTGACCCCTGTGACCTTGAATATGACCAAAGGTCATTCATTTGAACAAACTTGGTAGCTCTTCATGCCAACATCCTTCTGGCCAAATAGCTTCACCCTGGACCTTTTGGTTATACAGAAGAAGTTGTTTAAAGGTTTTTAAGACAATTGATCCCTGTGACCTTGAATATGGGCAAAGGTCATTCATTTGAAAACACTTGTTAGCCCTTCATGCCAACATCCTTCTAGCCAAATATCGTCACCCTGGACCTTTTGGTTATACAGAAGAAGTCGTTTAAAGGTTTTTAAGACAATTTACCCCTTTGACCTTGAATATGAGTGAAGGTCATTCATTTGAATAAACTTTTAAGCCCTTCATCCCAACATCCTGCTGACCAAATATCATCACCCTAGGCCTCTTGGTTATTCAAAAGAAGTTGTATAAAGGTTTTAAACAAATTTGACCCGTGACCTTGAATATAAGTCAAGGTCATTCAAATTAACAAACTTGGTAGCCCTTTATCCTAGTTACTTGCCAAATATCATTATCCTAGGCCTTTTAGTTATTCAGGAGAAATTGTTTAAAGATTTTTTAAGACAATTGACCCTTGTGACCTTGAATATGGGCAAAGGTCATTCATTTCAACAAACTTGGTAGCCCTTTACGCCAACATCCTTCTGGCCAAATATCATCACCCTGGACCTTTTGGTTAAACAGAAGAAGCTGTTTAAAGGTTTTCAAGATAATTGACCCCTGTGACCTTGAAAAAAGTCAGTCATTCAAATTAACAAACTTGGTAGCCCTTTATCCTAGCATGTTACTTGCCAAATATCATTATCCTAGGCCTCTTAGTTTGTTTGTTTTTTAAGACAAGAGGTTGGGCCAGGTGAGCTAAAAAATGATTTTCCTGTTAATTTTATCTTATTTCCTGTACAGTTATACGGTACTTAAACAATTCTGAGTTGCAGGTGCTTTTTTGGGAGTTTGAACATTTTGATATTATACCCAGTAATGCTGCAGGAAAGTATTTCTGTGGTAAATATCATAAATGGAAGCACAGCTATATAGGTAAATTCCCTGCTTTATAATTTAACAATCCTGAGATCGAATCTGCATGGCATACGAAAAATAAAATTATTCTATATTCCTTTTTGTATAACTTGTTGGTACAGTAAATGGGCAAGAAATTACATTTCAGAAAAAAAGTCAAAGAAATTGGATCTCTTCTTTTTGAAGATACAATACAGAGTGATGGGTATCTCTAGATCTACCTTAACGAAAATTACAAGCAGACTGGGAGGTCACAGGAGTTCAAAGGTGGCATCTGTGCTTGATCGAGTCAGTGCTAAGTTTTTGTTACACCTATAAAACCAACATTCACCGATCCTTGTTTTTTTTAGAGTTAAATGCCGATCTGACTACAAAAAGAATGACCTTTTCAAAGTTTCAGTAAAATATTTCTGGCCTGTGTGTAGGATTAGGGTAGAGAGGACTTAAATGAATAATTACGTGCACAAGTATGAGACACAAAGACATAAACATTTTAGATTTGAATTGATATGATTTATAATCCTAACTTTCCAAGTATGTCTCATATATCCCTGCACCACTGTCAAAAACTAAAACTATACATTCAAAACTGTTTTTACCAGCATGACTAATTAGCTTTGATGAATAATTATTGAAAAGAAAAACCTTGTGGGACGTACTTTAAGTGGAAAATGGAGAATTGCTCAAACCAACTTTTCTCTCACTCAAGACAAGTGATAATGATGATATTAATATTTAGCTTGAAGTATCTACAAAATTCTACAAAATCATGAACAAAATGTGATTATTTATCAATTTATTACTCGAGCAAGAAAATGGGCTTCAATGAGCACAGATTATGAGTTTGAGCATGAGAATGTTTTTTATGAATACTGAGCACCAGGACTTCAAACCATTGCTGTCACTCTAGCTGTCATTAAGATACTTGGTCAACAGAAGTGTCACAGACCATCTATAGGAGAGAAGGTTACTTAAAATATATATAAAAAGAGATCATGGTGACAGGTGCGGTGGCGGATTCAGAGGGGGTTTTTGGACTTCAGGAAACACCCCCACCCAGAGAATTTTCTTTAAAAATCATGTATTTTCACCATTTTTCTCAATTTCCCCCCACTTGGAACACACACACCCTGGAAATTTGGAAACCCCCCTAGATAGGTCTCTGGATCCGTCACTGCAGGCGTAGTGGGACAGGACTCCTATAAGTACAAACATGAGGTTGAACACAATACAGGAATGTATTTTTGGCATTTAGCATTCATCAACAGTCATGTTTTTAAGAAAAGAAGTTAGCAAATACTGAATGCTTCCATGTACTATAGCAGTGTTCTCAATTTCCTCATTGATTTGAGAACAAAGCACAATGTGTGATAAAGGAATACACAAGATAAATGTATGATATAATAGACCAGTTATAGTCAGTTTCATATTATTAGTTTCATAATTACCTGAGTTCATTTATTTTAGATTTTTACCTGCGTTAAATTTCCTAGACATTTTTTTCATCTTGTCTTATGTGATGGCCACATGGGCTTATTGCAGGATTAATAAACTTTCAGGTAACTTCAAAACCTTAGACGGCACAGGTACCCACAGGTAAACTGCAAAGGTAAAACCTAGGTAGACTGCTCTGAGATAAACTATAATCATTTTAACAATTTTCGTCTCTGAATTTTTTCTTAAAAGTGGGAAAGTAATTATGAGGATCCATTTACATCATAAGGATCTGTAGCCGGGTTTTTTATAACAAGAAGAAGAATTTAGGCATATTACTAGCATATAAGCTCAACTCATTGAGAGCAAAATCATTTATACCAGTATTTCGTACCCATTAAAATATATAGGGATGACAAAAACATTCTATATGTGTATTAACATTATAGTTATACTTATGATAAAATACCTATAAAAGCAAACTAAATTAAATTCCCTCAGATTTTTTTAAAATTGTTAATTGACTGATGATATGGCACTAAGACAGACAGTGGTGAAGTCACGATTTCTTACAGGGAGATTAACTCATTCACCCCTGAAGACACATTTGAACTCTCCCAATTCAAAAGTTGGAATAGTTCATTATGAAATTTCAGGGGCAAATGTTTATAAACTTTGTACCTCCATCTCAACACGCGTTTTGGAGTCTCACTCTCACAAATGAGAAGTGAAATTTACATAATGGTGGACAGGCAGTTACTGACCCATAAAAGCCCCTTCCACTTACAGTACATGATATTAAGCAGAACATGACATAAGCAGAATATGTGTTTTCCTGGCGTTTTATCAGCTGTCAAAACCCTGAAGTAACCATGTATTAAAACATCCAAGTGATGTGGTTCTAAACAAGAAGATTGTTTAATACAGATATTTCGTAACTATATTCATTCATATTATTGACAGTGAAATAATGACTTTTTATTTTATTGAAATATATTGTTAAAACACTTGATATATTTGAAATAATTTAACACTCAACTTCATTTTCTTCCTTCTGAGTTTCTTCGTAATTCTTTATCTGATGTGTATTAAATGCAAATAAAGCAATGATCAAAATATAATTTATCGCCAGTACAATGATAAGTTATCACAAATATCCTATCACATGTCAATGGCCCCGATAAAATGATGTGATGTGATTGGAGGTTCTTTTTATTCCACGAACCTGATAAAGTGATGTTAATTTCATGATGCTTCTTGACGGATATGAACTTTGATCAACAGTGAGAAAAGAGAACAGATAATATGGTATACTATATAAACGAATGAGTCACAGGTACAAGTGTAGTAGGACAAAACAAGAGGCCAATGGGTCTTGTCAGTCACCCGAGTTAAAATACAATGTCACCTGTTGTGACGAGACAGGGAATAAAACTGATGGTTTAATTTCTGATCAGAAGTTGAAAATGGGATTTCTGATGCAAGACGGACGACAGTCATGATTGATAGATTGATTGATTGATTTGTTTTACGTCCGCTTCACTACTGAGTAGTTTGGTTATCCAGCAGACGAAGAAAAGACAGGAAAATGGGATAAAGTAAGGAGTGAAGGAATAGAAAAGGGAGACACAGGATGGCAGACACAGGACAATTGAGTGACTCAGGTGACCTAAAAAGAGCCTCCTTGCATATACAATGAAATATGATGGTAAATCAACAGGTCCAGTACACTCTGCCGATTTAGCTATAGCTATAAAGACCTATATAGCTACAGAATGTATATACACCTATGAATTATAGCTGTATTGAGCTATATTTTCTCAGATTTCAAATTTCATTAAATTAAAGCAAAGTCGCATAAAACAAAAAGGTTGATGGTAATGTTGACTACAAAAAGCATACATTAAGATGTTTATTTTTATTTTTCATAAATGTCAAATTTCCGATTTCTTTACATCATTTTTTTTTTAAAAGAATACTTATATTTAATGTCTTTTGTTATCAACCTAATGATACAATCTTCTTTTAAATGCAACTTTGTTCCGTTTTCCTTAAAAAAGAAAATCACTTGAAAATAGCTCAAAAGACCTATTTCAGATAGGTCAATAGAGCTATTATAGGTCTTTACAGCTATATAGCTCAATCGGCAGAGTGTACTGGACCTGATCAAAGAGAGTGACAAAAATCTCATTTTAATGCAAAAAGGTCAAGCCTGGACAAATTTAATAATGACAGGAAAAAAAATCCTGGATGGTCATTTCGGGAACAAGCAGTAGTAAAATTTATTTAAATGATATCAATGAAATGTGCTTGCGGTCAACGTTGCTGAACTAGTGAGTGTCCCGTGTCTTGGCCTGGGGAATCCCATGTGACCAATGCACCTTCTCTAACCACCCCACTGGGTCACCCATCTTTGCTAGCCAAGGAAAATGATCCAGTACGCGTACCGGTATCATATGGTCTCCCTTCAGTATAGGTAGCAGGGGCCCAAAAAAAATTGTACCTATTTTTTGCTAAAAAACATAAAATAATTGTGAAATGCACTAATGTAACGGTTCCTGACTTGGAGCAGGTATATTTTATATGACGATAGTTTTTTTTTTTTTTTTTTTTTTTTTTTATGTGTAAGTACAGTTTTACACAGCAGTACAGGGAACTATAAATTAACATAATGAACTTATACTGCACCTGGTGTGATGTCCATGTCAGCAAGCAGCGTTCACATACATACAGGGATAGTCTTCTTGTCAGCCAGTTCTTGATCACGTTTATCTGCAAATTCCCAGGATAAAATGTAGGTATAAGATAAATATCTAGTGTTTGTATTATCACATCTACAGCTAGGTAGGTGTACTTGGTAATAAAAGAGTTATCTATTGAGCTATTATTGTCAATTACCACATACATGTATATACAAACATTGATGTGGAGCATACATCAGCGCTAACACCTCTCAGAATTCAGATATAAGTTTAAACAATCCAGTGAGACAAAAAAAAACAACTACAGGTATTACTGGTAAATATAAACTTTTTCTATTTTACAACCATTAATTATCAACTCATTCACCCCTAAAGACACATTTGAACTCTTCCAATTCAATGGTTGAAATAGTTCATTATAAAATTTCAGGGGTGAATGAGTTAAATAATTTTTTCCAACTGATATTATGCATTCTTGTCAGCCCAAGTGAAGCGTGTAGGGAGTCTTAATGTGGGAGGAAACCTCCAGTTACAGAGGTTTAAGTTTCCCACAGGTAAACCCACATGGTTGGGCGGGTGACCCAATACCTTTTTAGTCAAATGGAGCAATCAAACCCAGGCCCTCTTGGTGATAGAGAAGTGTGCTATCCATTGGATTACCCAACCACCCCAAAAAATATATATTATATCTATGCACACTGTATATTACTATAATACTAAAATGTATGGAAGTAAATACTAATTCTAATGTTGAGGTTCTTCTAACACTTGAAGCACAACAAAATGTTGTTTATATTTCCATAAAATGTGTATCATTTTAAAGATTAAGATTTCTTCTTTTCAATTATGATCATTAACCTGATGACAAGATGTTTTCAGGTCTCATTACTGAAAACAAATTTAGATTATGTCGGCAGGTATTTTTTTTTTTTTTGGGGTG
>NW_018408493.1:1537777-1551598 GCF_002113885.1 Mizuhopecten yessoensis
GGGGGGTTTGGGTTGGGGTTGGGAGGGGCTAATTAAGGAAGTTATATAAATCACCAAACATAGTTTACGTTATTCCGACTAATATTGTATTCATTTTATCAATTTTATTTTTTCAAATTAACAACACTTTGTCAGGACCATAAGTCGAACATTCCTACCAAGTTTCAGTTCAATCGGCCCAGTAGAACTTGACTTTAAGTTTGAAATTGGCGGCCGTGGCGGCCCATATTGGATTTCTGATCAACCCGAAAAAGAGCAACATTTTGTCAGGACCAGGAGTCGATTATTCCTACAAAGTTTCAGTTCAATCAGCCCAGTAGCACTTGACTTTAAGTTTGAAACAGTTTTTCAAAATGGCGGCTGTGGCGGCCATATTGGATTTCTGATTGACCCGAAAAATAACAACACTTTGTCAGGACCATGAGTCAATCATTCCTATTAAGTTTCAGTTTAATCAGCCCACAAGAAATTGACTTTAAGTTTGCAATAGTTTTCAAAATGGCGACCGTGTCGGCCATATTGGATTTCTGATCAACCCGAAAAATAACAACACTTTGTCAGGACCATGATTTGATCATTCCTATTAAGTTTCAGTTCAATCGGCCCAGTAGAACTTGACCTTAAGTTTGAAATAGTTTTTCAAAATGTCAGCCATGTCGGCCATATTGGATTTCTGATCGACCCGAAAAATAACAACCCTTTGTCAGGACCATGAGTCGATCATTTGTACAAAGTTTCAGTTCAATCGGCTTAGCAGAACTTGACTTTAAGTTTGAAATAGTTTTTCAAAATGTCAGCCGTGGTGGCCATATTGGATTTCTGATCCACCCGAAAAATAACAACACTTGGTAAGGGAGATGTCAGTAACCTTCCTTATAATGAAATATTAATGAAATCCCTTTGCCAGTATTTCAGCTTAAGTTGAAAATGTAAAATGTTAACAGACGACGCACGACGGACGAAGACGACGGACGAAGACGGATAGCAATAGGTCACTATTCAGGGTACCTGAAACATACATTCTGTTTTTGGCCTTACAGTAAACAACAACAAAAAAAGCTAGGGTTGATCAGGGTACCTGAAACATACATTCTGTTTTTGGCCTTACAGGAAATAACATAAAATGTAAATATCTTGTTCAAGAATAAAGTGAATAAATTACTACCATAATACAGGTAGGCTATAGCGATACAATGTTACCCCGTCTCCTTCGCACTCCTGTAATCTAATAAAATGTTATCTGTAAGAGTACATATATTGTACATATAAATCTATGGCTAATCTCAGCGTTTTCTACGTAATCTGTCTACTCCTAGGTCAGCTCTGAACATCCTGGTTCAAAAACAACGTAGGTATGTCATCAATAACAGACAGCAACTTAAATTAGAAAACTCTGTCAATATTTGAAACTTGAAGGTTGATAATGGGCGATCACATTTCAAAGACGGCCAAGTTCAATTTATTCAAGGTTTATGTACGTGAATCACTAACATAGTGATACAAAGTAGAGTGGTAAACAAGGGAAGTAGCATTCTCTTTTTAACAAGATATGCAAATATTGAACTTCATTTTTGTACTCCATAATACATTATATAAATATGAATGTCATATCTATTTTGTTACACCAAAAGTCTTTGTAGCTCAGAAAAGGCAGCAAACCTAGATAATGACATCTTGTTTGTTGATAGTCTGCTGTTTACAATCGCTATCGCACCGGCGCTTGATGAAATTGGCTGTTGCCGTCAAACGTTCTTGTGACCATCACGGTGGGGAAACGAAGCGGTGCACGCACATTTTTTGCGCATGTGATATTTTTCACTGTCTCATGGCAATATCACCCGCGCCCCTTAAAACCAATTTTTTTCGGAGGGTGACAGAGATTTTTGTTTAATTTTCTCCCAACCAATCAAATAGCTAGAAATTCACTTGAGGTGTAACAATTGAAGTTATTTCATCAAATTGTACAAATTTCTTGAATTGTAGATTTCTCAAAATGTGTCTCGCCATTACAGGGGCGTAATAACCCATATGCAAATATGCAGTTGCGTACACATCTTAAAAAAATAATTAAGACAAGCATACAGGGCCTAACAAAACTTTTGCTTGTTTTATTAAGTTTTAATGGTAATTCAGATTTAATTCATTATCGACTCATAAGATGATGGTAAAGGGGGGTCGTTGTGCAAGTGAAATAAAAAAGGACAAGCATGTTGCACGAAAACAACCCTTACCACCTTATCATAAATGTCCCGGAATTGCATCGGGTGCACACCGAATCGGCTAAAGCTTCACCTTAGTTACAAGCGTTACGTTCACCTGGTCACTTTTCTCAAAATGTCAGCCTCCGTACCAATGAAATCTCAGAGAGGCCCAGGATCTGGACCCCCCCCCCCCCACCATATTCTGACGTCTTTCCAATGACATATAGCTTACTGATGAGGTTAAATATGATGTGTAAACTAAAGGATGGACTGACGTTCAAACGTTCACGTTCCCATTTTTTTAGTACCGAATGTTCTTAAACAACGTCCATTAGCAAATGCGAATCGAAAAGATATTGATTAGGTGTGTCAAGCAGTTTTTGAAATGATGGGTTATGTATCCATTTAGGGTTGGTTGGTATCTTTCTTGATGACCAGCTAATTATTTGATCGGAGATATCAATCAGAATATTACACCTCATTCAACATGTTGTAGATAAATAGCTAACAGTGCTTAACTTACATATGTATTCAAAACAAAAACAGTACTATGTAGTTTCTAAACAATGTCCATAGGCCCAGGCAGTTGTTCCAAAAGTTAGTCACTTTTTCGGGAATTGTTATTTTGAATCAATATTTCTGTGTATAATTTTGCACAGATGTGTGCAGAATGAGAGAATATTTCATAGTACAAAACTTCCGGTTTCTGTTGTGAAAAGATATTTTAGTCTTTGCAATCAAAAACTGTCGTTAAATTTGGAACAACTGGCCCCAGGTTTTGATGTCTGCGACCGCCTTAAGGCGATGGGGTAATTACATTTTTTCCCATTGTTTGTAAGTATGCTATGTTCGTCCTGAACTGGTTTCTAATATGACTCGATTGAATTACTTCAGTTGAAAATCATTGTTTTTTGTCTCTGAGATATAAGACTTGATTTAAAAACTTTCTTGATAACAGCAGGAGTAGCTCTGTCCTAAATTCACATTTTGTTTTTGTTTTGGTTATCAACAGAATTTAATGCACCCATACCAGTAGAACGATCTACATCTAGCATGAACGGAGTTTGATTTAATCATATGTAATGGATTATGTATGATTCATATCAGACTGTCCGTATTTGTCCATCTGTCTGTATTTACCCATCTGTCTGTATTTGCCTGTCTGTCCGTATTTGCCCGTCTGTCTATATTTACCCGTCTGTCTGTATTTACCCGTCTGTTTGTATTTACCCGTCTGTCTGTATTTACCCGTCTGTCTGTATTTACCCATCTGTCCGTATTTGCCCATCTGTTTGTATTTACCCGTCTGTCTGTATTTACCCGTCTGTCCGTATTTACCCGTCTGTCTGTATTTACCCATCTGTCCGTATTTACCCGTCTGTCTGTATTTACCCATCTGTTTGTATTTACCCGTCTGTCCGTATTTGCCTATCTGTCTGTATTTACCCGTCTGTCCGTATTTACCCGTCTGTCTGTATTTACCCATCTGTCTGTATTTACCTGGATGTCCCCTCTACTAGTATGCTGTTGTTTTATGATAACTTGCATATACTGAGTACATACTATAAAATGTTTAAGTTTACGGTTATTGAACTGCAGAACAGAATTTGTAAACTTATAAAGCAAATATTTTGATATTGAGGATGAATAACATTTTAAAATGAAATTTTCATGTGAACAATCCAAGAGAAACAAGATATCCCAGAGGGATCTTGGCGCCCACCATTGTACCATCTTTATCAGTTCTTTGTCAGTTCAATCTTTTCTCTTCTTTCCTCTAATCTTTTTGATCGAGTCATGTTAACAGTAAATGAAATGCACATTGTGGTAACTTTTGATCTAAACTTAATTAATACTGATGTGTATGAAAGCCAACCTTCAAAGTGAACATGTTAACAGTAAATGCAATGCACATTGTGGTAACTTTTGATCTAAACTTAATTAATACTGATGTGTATGAAAGCCAATCTTCAAAGTGAGTTTGTCATTTCACATATTTACTGGTACAGTACTTAATGAGAAAGAAATAGAATCAATCATTGCAATATGAGAAAGATCTGTTTTTTTCTTCCTTTAGCCATTTTGTTTTTATGATCAGTCTCAAAATATAACATGCACAACGAGGGATCAAGGGGAACCTACATATCAAATTTGAGAAAGATCCCTCAAGTTATTCCTGAGAAATAGTACTAGCAAACCTTCAATGTCAAAAATCGAAGACGGCTGTCAGTAGGCCATTTTGTTTAACTGATCAGTTTCATAAGTAAACATGAACAATAAAGGAAAGTGGGGAACCTGCACTGGCTGGCCCAAACAATTTGTTTTGGGGCGAGTAAAATATTGGTGGTCAAAATCATTTTGGTAAGAAATATTTCCACAGCATTTAACACAGTGCTTCAGCACATTTAAATTACATATAACATGACAATGTTTGTAATATGTAAAACAGAATAAAACATTATATTTTTAATTCTTCAACCCTAGTTAAAACCTGATATGATCCACTCCAATCAGGTCTTTAGTATTTCCTAAAGAAATACACAAAACTTGCACCTCAAAGAAGACACCCTGGCAGTATTTATATAGAAAATCTGAAGAAAAAAAAAACATCACTTTCCTAAATCACGGACAGTTCGATTCAAATCGAAGAAATGACAACTGAAAAATGTACTGCCCCCCAGTTAATGTGGAAGGGACTATAATTTCTTTTATACACTAATTTTTCAACAGTCGTCCAAACTGTTTTTGTTGGGCCAGTGACTACCTCACTTTTGACAACTTTTGGTCGCCATTGGCGAGCATCCATTTCAGACACTGCTGCACAACAAGGGAACAAGGGGAACCTCCATATAAAATTTGAGAAAGATCCCCCCCGTACTTCCTGAGAAATAGCGATAACAAACTTTCATTATCAAAATCCAAAATGGCTGCCCGTCATCCATGTTGTTTATCCAGTCAGTCTCAAAAGTTGCCCTGCTCAGCTAGGGACCAAGGGGAACCTACATATAAAATTTAAGAAAGATCCCTCTGATACTTCCTGAGAAATAGCGGTAACAAACCTTCACCATCAAAACCCAAGATGGCTGCCTGTCGGCCATGTTGTTTATCCGATCAGTCTCAAAAGTTACACTGCACAGCTAGGGACCAAGGGGAACCTATATATAAAATTTGAGAAAGTTCCCTCTGGTACTTCTTAGAATTCTGAGAAATACCGAAAACAAGAATTGTTTAAGGACGGACGACACGGTGGACGGCTGGACCACAGACCAAGGACGCAGGGTGATTTGAATAGCCCACCATCAGATAATGGTGGGCTAAAAAGCAGTATTTATAAGTTTATTTATCAAATTTTTAAACTTTCAAATCTTGGCAAAAAGGTTTCCAATACAAAGAATATCACAAATGTTTAAGAACATTTTCAATTCTCAAAATCCAATCTATTGTAAGAGCTACATTTTCTCCACTGCTCATTGAAACAGTAAAATGTTTATGGATGATTTGAACAAGAAACTACATTGCAGAAAATCTAGCTCTAGAATGGGACAGGAAACATGAAATTAAAGAATTAATACTTAAATTTGTTTCTATTCAAAATAATACAAGGCAATTTAAACAGAACATAAGTTTTTGGCTTTATCCATTGTACCCCACCATCTTTAAAACATTACATAACTAATTTGATAACCAAGTGCAAATGCACTGAAAAATATATGTTGTTCTTTACATATGTACATATTTTATAAACTACATACCGGGTAGTCTTAAAAAAATACAATTACAGCTGTATGACAATATCAATTACTTAATAACTTGTGAAACTTGAGGGGTTGAGTATGTGATGTACAATTGTACATGTATAGACGGAGACACAATAACCTTCAGTGGTAAGAGTATTTAACTGAATGTTTAACTCATTCACCCCTGAAGACACATTTGCACTCTTCCAATTCAAATGTTGGAATAGTTCATTATGAAATTTCAGGGGTGAATGAGTTAAGGAAGAGTGCAGTAAAGAACTTGAGTGTTAGCGCAAGGCAGTCTCTGAATCAACATATCTCTTTAAACAGTCACCGTACCACATACCAAGTTGTTAGAAAATGGCTTTCCAAATTGCCAAAGAAACCACCCAATTTAATTACATCAGTAAATGTAATAGCACCCCAGCAAAAAAGATGTGGCCACCAAACTTGGAAGGCTAAAGACCCAGGGCTTTTAGGACAAAGCAAAGACATTTAATGAAAATAACATCATTAAGACAGGCAAGACTCTGAGGATAGGACAAAGAGGGGTTCTAGGGGTTCCTGCAGCAGAGAGAGAGCCTTCTGGACAGCTGAACAGGGGCAAAGGTGGTGTTTGAAAAGTCAGGAATGAATAACAATAGGGGAAAGTCCATAACTGCATAGTATTTACAATCTTCAGAGAAAGCATCATACCCGAAGTACAATGTCAAATTGACATACATATGTACTGTACATGATCCTGAGGGTCAAAAGAAGATGGGCTGTAACATTATTTGGGCGTAGGAAACCAAAGTAGGCAGTTAGTTTAAATACATTTCATAAAACATCATTAACATTCCTCTTATTTGCCGTTGAAGGGTATTTTACTGACTACTGGCTACAAATGAAACCCCTGGAAGCTGCCAAGAATACTCTGTTATTGTTGCAATTGAAATCAAGCATTGCAAATTTCCTCGACATTGGTACTATAATGTGCGGACGGTCACCCATCCAACTACCAACCACGCTGAACGGTCACCCATCCAACTACCAACCACGCTCAGTGTTGCTGAACTAATGAGTGGGTCCTTTGGTTATACCACATCACTGGAAAAGCTAGCCTGCCAGGAAGGCAGTATTTTTCCCTTAGCTGTAACAGTATGGTGAATGTACAGGATAATCCATTTATTTGATAATCACATTGATTAGTGAGCAGGCATCCTCGATACTCCAGGGGTTACGCTCACTTTGGTCTCAGCATGCACCCCTGGAACATATCATAGCAAAATCAAAGGCGCAGCATGCACCACCTTGTGGATAAAGATGTGAAGACTAAGTCTGTTCTTATGATGTACATCAAAAGATTAGACCAATCAAACATCTAGACGCAAGCCTTCGATTTTGCTACGACCTATTCCAGGTGTGCAGAGAGCGTAAGTGAGCATAATTCCCCTGGAGTATCGAGGATGGTGAGCAGAGGGATATACGAGAAAGGCGCAGGGTGAATACAGTGAGAGACTGAGTGCATATCAACTCAATGTATAGTTCGAATTATTCTGACGTTTTATCGACTTTTTTTTATATCGGTCTTGGCGTTGATTCCCGATATTAAAAAAAGTCGATAAAACGTCAGAATAAATTGGACTGCTCAATGTAGTGAAACCTTACAATTACCATAAGGATATAGAGCGCCCTCTCCACACTCAACACCCACAGAACCGACCTGGAATAACGGTAGGGAGCAGACGACACTCGATCTGGACACACACCACAGAATCAACCAAATGCTCTACTTCTTGGCTAGAATCATGGTACAGATTCCCAACCGACGCATGAACATGTACACTTCTATAGACTTGGGGGTGGGGATATGTGACATACCCCAGTGCATACGACTTGAAACAGCATTCATGAAAAGAATTTTTATAAATATATTGCGGCGAAGCATTCTTTTATGGATTTTTTTTTTTTAACTAAGACTGTGTGTTAGGAATAGATTTTTTATTTATTATTTGGTATCATGAACAATATCTGATGAAATCCTTTTTTCAATTTTCTGTATTGAGCCATTTTGATCCACAGTTTATACCAAGCATCATGATCAGTTACCATTAGAAATCTGGGTCTTGATACTGGTCTCGGGTTTGTGTATATATAGTATAAAAGAAATATTTATATTTGTACATTGTATGAAAACAATGTGTGATTCAAACACAATTTATTTAAGTGTGTATTCATCAATGTGTACATCACTTATATGTGACTTGCTGAACTGATAAGAATAGAAGTGTTTATGATACAGACACAACAGTTTAAAGTCTGGTTAGATTAACGTGAAAATTGATATAATTGATATACAATTTTATAATGTGAAATATTTTGATGAAGAAACTGTGCAGAGTTCTTTCCTAGGTACTATGGACCTTCATACTCTGTACTACAATATGTATCGGCTAAATTGGCCTGTAAAATTGTTATGGTCAACATACTTATCACTTTATATATATCACTCCAGCAGGGGTCAGCTTTATTATCAAAACCACAGGGATCTGAGATTAACTTACATTATGAACATGTATGTTCACCTCAGAGTTACCTACAAAACTGAAAAACTGTTCACCGTCTGCATTGTCAACCTTTCGAACAATCTCCCTGTATCCCATGTTGAAGCATAAACAATAAACGTGTTCAAAACCAGGCTGATAATAATATAAGAAAACTGCAAGCTTCACAGAAGCTAACCGAGTCATTTTATTTAAATATATCCTGCATAGTGTGATATGGAAAATACACAGAAATATATTGTATAAAATGTTATGTATGTATATATGTATATCTGATCAAGTTGTTTACTAGTAACTGTACATGTTTAACTTTGATATATTGTGTATATATATACATATATGTAATATAATATAAGCAGAGCAGTAATACAAATTAACAGTCCTGTAGCCATATATCAAGTTATTTTGAATACAGTACATTACACAATATTTTTGGGGAGATATACCTACGATATTTCCGAATTTAGTCCTTTCTGAACCCTTTATCATAGATCTCCCCCCCCCCCCCAAAGATTATATTGTATTATCATTTGGGTAGGCATTTTTATGGAAAGTTGATATAAAACCCGAAAACATCTTAATAACTCTGAACACCTCTGACATAGGTCCAATATATATATATATATGTATAGCTGTGTGGCAGACTTTTTAATTGTATTATGATTAATGGTCCTGCACCTAAGAGGGATGTACCCATTATCTCAGTGGTAAACCATCCGACAAGGACCCTAATTAATGGTCACAGGTTCAACACGAAGGTGGAAGCCCAGGCCACTACTCTCATTCCTGTTACAGCTGTATCAAATACTCAGGTTCCTGTGTCCCACACAGCTTAATTACAGTGGCGGATCCAGAGGGGTTTTTTGGGCTTCAGGAAACCCCCCCACCCTGAGAATTTTCGTTAAAAATCATGTATTTTCACCATTTTCCTCAATTTTTACCCACATGGAAACCCCCCCAGGAAATTTGGAAACCCCCCCAGATAGGTCTCTGGATCCGCCACTGTAATTAGTGTGCCTAGATCTCGACAGCCAACATGAAGCTTCATTAGTTAATAATGTAATACATGTTCATGCCCGATTGGGGAATCAAATTTTATAAATTTAAGGAACAGATAAGCTGGTTTTCTATGAACTTGTAGTTGACACAGTGGTGTGAATATCATACACAATATTTGACGAGGAAGCCAATTCATTTAGCTGCGTATTTTACTGTACCGAAACTTGTGCTGGTGAAATATGTATCGAGTCCATGAAATTCTCTAATTTGTGCAGGTCGTTGTACACGAAGTCGATTATCATACACGTCAGTAACATGGTCAGGTTTAGGGCCAGTCCACGGCGGCTAGGAACTATAGATCAAGTTTTTGTAATCATGACTGTCACAATCGTCCGCGATCGCGACTACACGTGCACGTACGTGTGTACCTGAAAGTTTGTAAACAAAAACTGAAGTTGAGCTTACCTTCGATTTAATGATCTTTACAGACGACCGAATTCATCACTTCTCCGTATTAGAATCCATGCTAATTATGAAATAAGTTAGTCTAGTCGGGCTGACCTTAAGATATTAAATACCACACCAGGAAACGAAAGAATGTATAACCTCTTATCTCAAATTTACCCGGAAGTTCGAATTGTCACAGTCCAATGAATACTGCGGGTCAGACTGAAACTTCAACAGTACGCGTACGGCATATGTACATCGTCGTTTCAGTTTAACACACAAAATAAATACAGAAATATTACGAAGCGTAACTAAATTCGTATAAAAATAATCTCCCTCCTGATACTGTATCTAGCCCGACAACAAACTCTTGCAAAAAACGTTCCTCTCCATCTAAACCCTCCTCTGACATTAATCTTCAAACTGTAGAAGTTGGTCAGTACCCAAATTATAATTTGTCGGTGAAACTTACCGTTGAAACCCTGGTCGTGGACTTAGATCTTATCCCGCAAATCAAACAACTTGAATAGCTCGAATGTAACTGGCTTCCAATGTCAAGCTGTATAGGAAATCGGTATGTACTTATATTAGGGAACAATTTAAGTCAGGGGCGTTTATAGATTTACTAGCAGGCCTGTATACGTAGTGCATGCAAGATTTAAAGGTCTAGATCTAAAACCCATTTGCTTCAAATTTGGCCATATACATGTCGGTAATCCAACATGTGCAGACGATATGCTGATCCAGTTTGATCTACAAGTGCTGATGTACATCAAAACTTAATTACTATGCTGAAAAAGAGCAAATATCATCAGTGCTGAGAAGAGCAAAATTCTATGCTTCAATGTGTCACCTAAACACGGAAAGATTCTCCAATGGAGGCAATTACCAAGCACAAACATTTGGGGATTAACAGGACGTACGGGGGATTCTTCATTAAAATCAAAATTTAAAGACATAAAACATCTAGTCCAAAAGAAACTCCGGACGTCTTACTGGGATCATATTGAAGATATAAAAAATACCAAGAGTCCAAATCCTAATAACAAATACTCTGGCGATCCGATAACTGCGGCATTTCCCGACTAAAGCAAGAGGGCAAATTAATACATAATCCTGTCGGCAAAGCGCAAGTGCTCAACGCACAGTTTCAATCTGTTTTTACTCTACCTGAAACCCTCAATGATCGCCAGTCTACTTTCAGATGTAACATGCCTCTTGACCATCAATTTCCAACCATGCCTGATATTGAGATCCATGAACATAATATACTAAAACCATCTTAAATGGCGATCCCTTGCCGACAGACGCAGAGACACAAACCTATGTGTGATGTTCTAAATTGTAAACAATCGGGTAGTTATTAGTAAACACACTAGACTTATACCAGCAACCAGGCAATCAAGGCATGCCCACCACCAATCCTTCCAAATACCACATTGCAGAACCCAGGTCAGAAAACAATCCTTCTTTCCACGATCAATATCTGAGTGGAATAAGATCCCACCAGATACCATATCCTCCTGTTCTACTACTGAATCTTTTAAATCTGCTCTCCTGTCACTGTACCCTCAAAATTAAATCTATATATATATCATTTTGGCTTTCTCGGAATCGACTAAATCTCTTTCTCCCTCATGATCACTCATGCCATTATCTTCAACTTGTTGAAGTTAGTAATTACCATTTAGAAGTAGAGGTACGTCAACTGCTAAAAATACCCTTGACCACATTGCCGAAGAAAGGATACACTCGCGACGCAAAACCACCTACTCACTTATGGGTGCTGGTCTCCTTCGTTACAGTACTCGTCCAACTGTGGAATTGTTATGTCAGACCAAGAATGCTATATGGACTGGAAGCTGTAACATTGTCAAAAAACGACAAGGACATTCTTAACATCTATCACAAACAAACCCTAAAACATCTCATGGGGCGACCAAAACATGTCGCTGTTGGGGCTACCAAAACACATGTGGCTGTTGGGGCTACCAAAACACATGTGGCTGATGGGGCTACCAAAACACATGGGGCTGATGGGGCTACCAAAACACATGTGTCTGATGGGGCTAACAAAACATGTGGCTGATGGGGCTACCAAAACATTTGGCTGATGGGGCTACCAAAACATGTGGCTGATGGGTCTACCAAAACATGTGGCTGATGGGGCTAACAAAACACATGTGGCTGATGGGGCTACCAAAACAGGTGGCTGATGGGGCTACCAAAACATGTGGCTGATGGGGCTACCAAAACATGTGGCTGATGGGGCAGTGTAGAAGCTTTGATTGATAAACAGACCAATCTCATGTCTGGTAATGTTATACTTATATCATCAGGTGAAAAAAGACATTGCAGAAAGACAGATGGCTATCAAGAACAACTCATCCAGGAGTTGTTTTATATATATGTCAAAACCACTATGGAGAAATACAACCTACCGTCTGCTCTGGAACTTATCGAAAACATTCCCAAAAGAAACATGTGGAGAAAACAGGTCGAGTGTGACATTAACACTTTCTGATGAATCGCATTCATGAGCTACACAAAGGGAAATCTACACTCGCCTTCCTCCATCCAAATTCAATGACAATTTCAAATGCACTGGATACACAGGCAGACAGGAAAACGCTCACGAAAGCCAAAATTGCAGTCGGAGTCTATCCCCTCCAACACATCAGAGCAAAATATTAGAAAAACCATCAAACCAACCTGCTTAATTTGTAAGGATGGAAACGGGGATATCGAACATTTTATACTACGCTGTGAGTCCCTGGAATGCACCAGATTCCCCTACATAGCACAAATCAACAAAAGTATATTGGACAGCTGTGACGAAGTCATGTCGGCAACTATACTGGGTGCCTGTCGAACTCTACTACAGATTATATTGGATGCGAAGGACCCGTTGATACTACCTCCCATCTTGAAACGTTATCTAGAAATCTGTGTTTTGCGCTCCATAATAGGAGAAGTGTACTGTTAATCTAACAATGCTTCTATCAATCATTGGCTCAAGCGTGCTCTGCTGGATCGATACCCCCATTTCTATATACTATACAATAAAATCTATCAAACCAAATATATATACTTGGGTTTTGATTCCCTTTATTATATTAATATTAGACCTAACGATACTAGTCATAGTACCTATAAAGTATGAACCGACTACCAATTAAGTTACTATAATACTTTAATGAGTCTCTATGTAAGTTTGTTGTCTACAAATTCACATTCACACACGTAAGTTCAAATAGGATTTCACACACGTATACAGTATTTGAATACTGGTTCTCCTACTATAGAAGGAAGATACAAAACAAGACAAGAATAGTCTGTTTTTATTATGTTTGGTCCGAAATAGTCATCGAACGTAGAAATTTCGGAACAAAAACGAAGAATTAAATATTGAGTAATGATCAAACACTCAACTATTGCTCTCAAAAACCACAAGATGGAAACATAGAGCGTGTAGAAGATCTATCTAAACTTGTTTTCAGTGGGTTAATTGAGGCCTAAGGACGGCTATAGATGATCAACTTTAATCTAAATGCACATCACTTAATTATAGTTCAGCTAAACGCGCCTGTTGACTCATCAAAACAACATCCGGAGTCTTACTCGAGGTCTGGTACTAACCACGGAAATGTATATTATGTAAGGGCGCGTGTGCCTAACTCTTACTAATTACGTATATTACGCATGTGTGTGGTAAAGCCCTGTTTTCCATTAATTATTATCTAATTACGTGCTACAGGTAAGAGTACAGTCTCGTGTCAAATTAGCTAAATGTCACAAGCGCTTTCATTTCTACACCTCTTACAATCTTTGCACTGATTTCGTGAAGAGTGAGAGAGAGAGAAAAATAGAAATGCAAGAAATATGAAGGGG
>NW_018408493.1:1551623-1556339 GCF_002113885.1 Mizuhopecten yessoensis
GGGTAATGACATTTCCTTTCGTATGAAGCTACACACCTGGATGTTGGCCAAGCTCAACTCAACAGATAAAAAAAACTACCAACCCATTATACGTAATATGTTAGAATTAATTAGAATTCTGGAATAAAGTTTAAACTGTTAAATCGTTGACGAAGGGGGTTGCTGGACGATAAAAGTACACTAACTTATACGTAACTTATACGGTGATACAAGTATCTATGACGGTCTGTAATTAACAATACTCATACTTACATTTTTTTCCAGACAAATGTGTTTAATATTATATTTTTCCGTAGATAAAACGTAAAAATTGACAAAATGCAAGGAAGTTTATACAGTAAAAGATGTTTAATAACACGGAGTTGATAACGCGTATAAGCAACACGGAGTTATGTTTCTTGTCGAGTCTAGCCCGAGCAGTCCCCTATATATCATGTGGTATGTTCTAATTCACTATGTTCAACCGAACATAAAACATTTATCATATAAAACTCAACAACTGTTTATATATGTGGGAGTGGCCTTCTACGGTCCAACACTTTAATAACTAATTAAATCTCATGTACATGAAAATTATGACACATCGCGTCTACGCCCTGGTGTGTGTTCGGTAACATGTAACGTAAGAAAAAGTCATACGCAAATGTTCAATTTCAATATTTTCTTCACAAGAACCGGGAAAACCTGAAACAATCAATTTAATTTTCTCATTTAATTAATGTATATAAAAATAAAACAATTAAATCAAGTGCTAACGTGGACGGACCGCAAAGACTCGAATGCCTATACACTGAACATCTGTACCCTACGTTAACACCTTCAGCACGTGCATATTAACTCTGCACGAGAACTACACACCCTAGCTACCTGTACACCGATTGGTGACTACTGACCTTTTGACCAACAGACACACACACCCTTTCTCTCGACCACGTGCTTCTGTTTATAATTCATTTATTGATTGATAACGTATTACAGTGGCGTTAGACTTGACATCCAACAAATAGGTAATCGGTGTTTAAAAAGTGAAAAATTATCGATAATTAAGAGATACGCACGGCTATACCGTCAACTTGTTGTAAATGGACATGTTAATAAGGAGCAAACCAAAGGTCAAATGGGAAAGATTATCATCGAAAGTAAAACCGTGTAAAAAAGAAAAGGGAAACATGTGAAAAGATTTTGAAGATGTTGTTTTACAATAATGTACTTGTATCAAAACACTAAGGACAATTTTTCGATTTTGATTTCTTCATTTATCCTCACAAAAGAAAACCTCACATTTGTCACCTCATACGAACAATACTCTCATTGGCCGCCTCATGAGATCATGCCGCTGCCTCAATATCATCATATACAAGAAGCCTCACATTGGTCGCCTCATGAGATCATGCCGCTGTCTCAATATCATCATATACAAGAAGTCCCTCATTGATCGCCTCATGATATCATGTCGCTGCCTCAATATCATCATCTACAAGAACTCTCTCATTGGTCGCCTCATGAGATCATGCCGCTGCCTCAATATCATCATATACAAGAAATCTCTCATTGGCTGCCTCATGAGATCATGCCGCTGCCTCAATATCACCATATACAAGAAGCCTCACATTGGTCGCCTCATTAGATCATGCCGCTGTCTCAATATCATCATATACAAGAAGGCCCTCATTGATCGCCTCATGATATCATGTCGCTGCCTCAATATCATCATCTACAAGAACTCTCTCATTGGTCGCCTCATGAGATCATGCCGTGGCCTCAATATCACCTTATACAAGAAGCCTCACATTGGTCGCCTCATGAGATCATGCCGCTGCCTCAATATCATCATATACAAGAAGTCTTACATTGGTCGCCTCTGAGATCATGCCGTGGCCTCAATATCATCATATACAAGAAGTCTCACATTGGTCGCCTCATGAGATCATGCCGTGGCCTCAATATCATCATATACAAGAAGTCTCACATTGGTCGCCTCATGAGATCATGCCGTGGCCTCAATATCATCATATACAAGAAGTCTTACATTGGTCGCCTCATGAGATCATGCCGCTGCCTCAATATCATCATATACAAGAAGTCTCTCATTGGTCGCCTATGAGATCATGCCGTGGCCTCAATATCATCATATACAAGAAGTCTCTCATTGGTCGCCTATGAGATCATGTCGCTGCCTCAATATCATCATATTCAAGAAGTCATAAATTGGTCGCTTCATGAGATCATGTTGCTCAATATCCTTAAAGCGAAACTGATAACTGGAGAGAATTACAGGAGGTGTGGATTTTTTTTATCTTCGCACTCGCCAAAGCTGAAGTCTGAGGAAATGTCAAAAGTCTCAATTTTTGTTGCTACTAAATGTCTTAACGTCGTCCAAAGAAGTACAAATAACCGCCTCTAGGAAAACAAAGAAATATACCCCGTTTCCCAATAACACTTATATGATATTAGAGCAATGTATTTCAGATGCATAGGTCGTAAACCGTCGTTGACTGCAAGTTCTAGAAAATAATAAAATCTTTTTCCTAAATGAAGCTGTTTTAAATAAATCATTTCTGCACAGAATCTAGTAAAGTAGATTAGAAATGTCTGGTAAATGTGAAGACGGTTTTGATTGATATAAAGGCCGCTGTTCCATAAAAAAATGACGTATACGGAAATTAAACGTGTTAACACTTCAAAATTGATGTCATATTAACTTATGCATTGAGTTTGTTCCTCATATATTATACACCCATGTATTTGCTTATTGTCGTATATTTCATACCCAGGAAACTGGAAATTAGTATATATGCTTAATTGGCCAAACAGTACTTCCTATTGTCTCCAGACAAAGGACAGTTACAATGAAGGAAAGCTGTCAACCAGGAAAGATAAATACTCAATTTTGTTAATTTATTTTGCCAGGATCCCTTTGACTGTCCATGAGTATTTTTGGTTTATATTCCAGAAGTCACCCACTTACCTAGAGAAAGTTGTTGTAATCAATTCATAGTTGGACTGCATTCTTGGTGTAACCCTTATATGTAATACGTTTCTGGCCGCGCGGAGTGGCGTTCAAGCTAAATAAAATTCATTGCATTTGATTTTGAGAAAGTTTTACTTAAACTGTGATGTGAACAGCTACACAAACTCACGGGTTTTCACTCTGATCCTAAGAACGTGGAACATTGAACCGACCACGTGTAAACTTACAGAAGGTAAAGATATTGTTTTAATGTGCCGCTATCCTAGACCAGCTCACCACTTGAACCATTTACTATATAGACACTTTCTATACTTGCCCGAATAATTAATATTTTACATTAAATACTGAATTTGTGAAGTTCACTCATTTGGGACGACAGGACAAATGAACTTATGTCGTGGCTCAACTGGTGTGCGTGGTCCGTTCGTCCGTCATTCGTCAAAATTTCCTTTCAGATAGGTTCCAGAGGATTTACGACAATGATTTTAAAACACATTTGAACTATATAATATATATTGTCACCGAAGAAGTTTTGAACTTTACATGAATACGTATCTTTAAATGAATACATGAACTTTTTATGAATACATGAATTTTATATGAACATCCCTGGACATTACATGACTACCCGGACTTAACATGAATACATTAATTAACTTTATATGAAAACATGAACTTCACTTTAATACTCGAACTTTACATGTGTAACAGGAAAGAGAATAGTGTGCTCCCACCGGGGATCGAACCCTCTGTCTCCAGGTTCCTAGTCGGACGCTCTAACAAGGGACTAGCTCAAAGCTAGAAAGCGACCGTAATCCTCCTATGTATAATTAAAAAGGCCGTAATTAAAATCTGCCACTACTCCACCCTTTTTAAATGTGTTTGCCCTCGAACACAGGTTCTAACTCGCTGTCACCACAGGGAGGGCCACGGGCACCATTTGTAACAGGAAAGAGAATAGTGTGTTTCCACCTGGGATCAAACCTTCGATCTCCAGGTTCCTAGTCGGACGCTCTATCACTGAGTTAAAGGGAAATTTCCTCTAGTTTGAAGCTAGAAGGCGACCGTAATCCTATGTAAAATTAAAATCTGCCGCACCTGAATGCCGTTAGTGAAAGTAAATACTAATTGAAATAACGACAAGACTTAAAAACGCCAATAATTAGCTGCCATGAAGATAACATTTCAACGAAGAACAACTATGCTCGTTGTACGATCCATTTGATTCGAGAAAACGTTAAAAAAAGTATAGCATGTATATAAGCAAAAAGCAAAACGAAAAACCTTGAGCTCCCTCGTGTATTACGCAGACTTAGATAATTGTATTCTGTAGGCAATGTGCTCAAATAGTACAATTATCCTTTTGTTTGTGTTGTATTCAATTTTAATGCATTAAAGGTTAATTTATTTTGGTAATACATACATGCCGAGCTCTTAATTGGGATATCTGTATTTTTTTACCTTCTGTTGTGTTCTCTTCCATGATAACTCTAGTGACATTCGTTGTTGTCATATGACGTATGTTGTGGGTCGACGGAATCGCCCCCTAACCCCCCCCCCCCCCCCCCCCCTCCCCCCCCCCCCCCCCCATTTTTCCCTCACAGAAAATCTTCAAATACATTTGGCCCCGGCGTTGTTACGGATATCAGTGAGATCTTTATTTGACTACAGCTGTACAGTATCTAGTTGTAGGAGAAAGAATGAGAGAGAGAGAGAGAGAGAGAGAGAGAGAGAGAGAGAGAGAG
>NW_018408493.1:1556380-1559232 GCF_002113885.1 Mizuhopecten yessoensis
GGGGGGGGGGGGGCGTAGTCCCTGGATATGGATCACAATTCCGCGCAAGTTGTTATTCCTGACATTACGTAGGTCTATCTGTACTTACCGGAAGTGAAAAGTGCTTTTAACAAGTATTTTGACGCAACTACGTCAAGGAGAACGTGCGTCACTGACTTGCTCCTGAAATGTATATCTAATACGAAAGTGTATAGTAATCTGTCCGCACAGAGATAAAACAAATATTTCATGGACATCATTCTTAAATATTCGATAAAAATATGACAACTTCAAATAGCGGGACATCGTACCATTTCAAGATTGCTAGCAGTATATGAAATTGTCACTCAAACCAGAGACGCCCATCAATTAAGAAGTGGCATGATGTGTTTCTCCGACTCTTGCAGCCAATCGCTCGACAGATTTTGGTTTCATTGCTATTGCGCATGCGCGCATTAATCATTTTACCACAATGTCTGCAAGTGCTGGAAGACGGCAGCCATGTTGGAAAGTTTTGGAATGTCCGAAGTTTGAAAAGACAAACAACAATGAAAATTACACGAAAAAGTTCTAAAAGGTAAATGATATTTTACATATTTAACCACTTAAACGGAGTAAAAAGTAACAGTTTTCAATTACAATTAATCTTTGGATATTGACCAAAATGGGGGGAAATAATGAAGCACATAGTCCAGTGCTTCCAAATAGCTATTCGCTTTCCTTTATCATTCGAAGCGCGAACCTCATACCTGGATATCGGTAGTATATCGTGATAAATTAGAAATATAAAAGAGCAAAACGCAAAAACACGGCTCCATACGAGTTCTCACGACTTGTGATCCCGCCAATATCCAATGCAAGCATATATAGCGCACACACTCCGGTTTATACCGCTAACGGCGCTAGGGAATTAGGGATTCATGTCGGGTGAGTAACTCATTGTAACCGTGGTTTTGTGTTGTGTCAAATTCAATGATTAAATTTCTGAACTTTATAGGTGATTTAAAACGACACCTCTCCGCCCTTCATTGAAGTGACGGTTGTCGTCATGTTACGTAAATTTCATTGGAACTAATAGCAGTGTTAATTTCAATGTCAGTTACCAACAAAATGCATGGCAAAAATTGTATTTGTGATTTTAAAGCAGGTTTGACGAATTTTATTCAGTGATAAACAAATAACAGAGACGGGTATTGTTGGGGGGAAAAGCAAATTAGACGACTCCCACGCGAGATCACACGATTTGAATCCCGCCAATATCAAAAAGTTTCTACATCCAGTGGCAGCCGTTCTCGACGATAAGGATTCGTGTCGGGTGAGCAACGCCTTGTAGCCGTGGACTTTGTTTTCGTTCAATATGCAATATGAACATAACTTTGTCAAAAACTGTCTTTTCAATATGAATATGGCGAACACAAGCAGGTGTATACCTCGAATGGCGAGATATTAGATTAGGGATTCGTGTTGAGTGAGAAACTCCTTTTAACTGTGGTTTTTGTGTTCTGTCCAATTCAGCGTATTACATTTTTACCCTCGATAGATGATTTTCACTGACTCCCGCCCCTCCCCCACAAACACATGCTTCCTGCACCCCCATCGAGTGAGTCTATTGCTATCTTGCGTTATTTCTTTCTAAAACAATGTCAAGTCACATGTAGTTTTTAAGATACGTTATGTTATTCAGTGGATTCGTGATAGAAGGGCATACTATTCTTGATACATTGTTTTTTATTCTCCGAAACTGTGCATTTTTAGCTCTACTTATAGAAAGGTCAAAGTGAGAAGTCATCACTGGCAGCCAGCATACTGTAGTATAGAAAAAATTAGGCAAGACTGTGGTTTAAACTCTATTCTAGACGGTCAATTTCTTTTAAATCGGCTCGGTGATTTATATTCTATATCGTTTCATTATTGTTCTTTTTAAGTATCGACTTCATAAATTATTTTAAATATTGATTGATATATCATCAAACAAGTTTCAAGAAAAGAAGATGTTTTCATAATAAAGCCTTTTTTATGAGCATCGAAATGAGCATTTTATTCACTTTACACCTATTTGTTAGTTGTGTAATTCAAAGTTTATAATAGGACACTCGTACCTAATGCCCCGGTCACACATTCACCGATCAACTTTAAGGTCTCGTTAGAAAGATGGACTTGAGATTAGATTGGATTAAAAAGCAAGTATCTAAATTTGACAATATTGAAAAATGTTTAAACAGTCTGACAGGGAGAGTTCGAGTACTGGAAAACGACACGAGGGAAACTAAAGAAAAGAACACAGAATTTGAAAAAAAATGTGCAAATGCTAAAAATACATTTACGCTACAGATGTTAAGCTGTTAAAGAAACAGCTAGTAACAAGTGAAGAGAATGCTGAGAGAGTTTCTTCAAAATAAATTGAAAATGTACACAGATTTGGAAAACGGTTTACAGGAAAACCTAGGCCAATCGTGGCAGTGTTTGTGTACAATAACGACCTAGAACTGGTCAGAGATAAGGCGGGGTTGCTGCGAGGGTCACATTTTGGAACAAATGAACAATTTCCAAATGAGGTTGAGGTTAGGAGGAAACGCCTGTACCAAGTGGCAAAACATTACAAGAGCGGCGGACATAAAGTGAAGTTGGTCAGAGACCGACTATTCAAAGATGGAGAGTTGTACGTCGAGCCAGCTGGACATACTACAGAACAGCGAAAATGACATTCAGTGAGGTGGTCCAGACTCCCAGTGGACGTGGTTGGACAAGGACACGTAACCCGTCCACACCCTCGGGCCACGCCTCTACTCCATCAGCAACCAGGCAGCGTCGAGGTGATGTATACAGTGCCCATCCTAGTAGTCCTGGTCACCAATGCCAGTTGAGGAACGGGG
>NW_018408493.1:1559259-1594643 GCF_002113885.1 Mizuhopecten yessoensis
GGGGGGGGGCGGTAGCTGGTGCCGTTAGTTGGAGAGGACAGCAATGTTGTGATACTTGTGCTGTAACAGAAGGAAGGAACCTTAGTTATTCATGTGTGCCTCCTAGTACTCCTGGCAGTGGTGGTCATCTGTCAGTAGAAAAACGGAGGCCTGTAGACATAGTGCCTGACCACTGGGGATGGTCAGTGAATGCTTAAGACTCCTGGCACTGGTGGTCAGCAGTCAGTCGAGGAACGAGGAACGTAGTCCTGTCGATATGGTTACAATGGGGATGGTCAATAAATATTATGTAAGACATACAAGCATGCATAAATTAATTCAACTACTTACTTGTGAGAATGTATCCGACATTAGAAATCTTGTCAAGTATCTAATACAAGCAAACAAAATAGGGTTTGGCATAAGGGTTTGATGATTAAGTTAAAATCCTGTGGAATTTCAGGGGAATTGCATCATTGGTTGGAAAATTACCTATTTCAGAGGCACCAGAGAGTCTTTTTGAATTCTTCATACTCCGACTTAGGTTTCATTGAAGCAGGTGTTTCTCAGGGTTCGATTCTTGGACCTCTTTTGTTTCTTATCTATATTAATGATATTGCTGATGTGTTTGAATCAACCTCTCGTCTTTTTGCAGACGATACTTCTTTGTTAAAATCATTCTCTTCATGTCTAGAAATCCAAACGGTTATGAATAGAGATCTCGAGTCTCTTAATGCATGGTCCCAAACTTGGTTAGTAACATTGAATCCAGAAAAAAACTGAGGTAATTTTTGTTTCAAACTTGGTTGAAATTGATGAAGATTTACAATTTGAATTTAATGGCGAATTTTTAAAATTTTACTGATCATCATAAACATTTAGGTGTAATTTTTGATTCAAGTGCAAAATGGGGGGATCATATTTGTGCAATATATACTTCAGTTATGAAAAAAGTCAACGTCATACGTAGACTAAAATACTTATCAAATCGTGATAATCTTTTAAAGATTTATAAATCATTTATTTTACCAGTTTTAGAATATGCTTGTGAATTGTGGGATGGTTGTTCAACTTATGAAACAGAAATGTTAGAGAAAGCCCAAAGAGAAGCGTCTCGTATTATAACTGGTCTTCCTTCATATCCGAATTGAAGACTTACTTTTTGAAACTGGTCTAGAAACTCTTTCGAATGGAAGAAAACGCAGAAAACTCCAACTTTTGTATAAAATGCACAACAAATTAACTCCAGACTATTTAAATTCTCTATTGCCATCTTCCGTTGCAGAATTCAACCGTTATACCTTTAGAAACAGTGATGATTATAGAATTCGTCCTTTCAGGCTTTCTCTGACAAATTCATCTTTTATTAAAACCTTCAACTCTTCGCTGTTGGAATTCATTGGACCTTTCAGTACGATCATTGCCCTCATTACATTCTTTTAAAAACTCGTTAACTTCAAATGTACCATCTCCTCCACCAATATACTTAGGTTTCGGTGAACGTAAATTGAACATTTTGCATACTAAACTTAGGCATCAGTGTAGTCCACTTAAATATGATCTTTTTAGAGTAAATCTGGTTGATAGTCCAGTTTGTTATTGTGGCCATCCCTGTGAAAATGCCTTTCACTTTTTTTGTGAGTGCTTACTTTTTAACAACGAAAGACATACCCTGCTTCTAAATTTGAATGGCTTGCATGTTGCCTTTAATTTAGAACTACTTTTGTTTGGAAATAGTCAACTTTCGGTAGAAAACAACATAAGTATCTTTAGACATGTACATCATTTCATCAAATCCGGCAATAGGTTTTGATAGTTATAATTACTTTTCTATTTTTATTTATGTGGAAGTTGTTATATGTGTTTATGAAATTGTATTTCATTATTTTGCCTGATTTATTTGTTACATTGATTCTGTTCATTTTGAAATTACTCTACCAGGATGCATGTCATGAAATCTGTATAATTTATAATTTATTCAAATGCGGATCGATTTCTCAGTTTACACGTTTACTTTTCTAGGTAACACCCCTCCCCTCCATCACCCCACCCCCTCCCACCCCACAGTTCCTTCCTTCTCCACCCTATCTTTTTCCCTTTCCCCAAAAACATATACACTAGTTTTACCATATGTATTGAGGAGAGGACTCTATTAAGTTGTAATAACTTGTTGTCCGATCCATTTGTATATTTGTACAATAAAATATGTTTAAACTTTAAAAGCAAACAAAAGGAGATCTGAGCTTATTGCTAGTTCACTCTGCACGATGTGTGAGTGTGTGTTTGAATGTTGTCTTCGTATCAAATTGTTCTGTATATATGTTATAACTGATAAGTCAACCGACTCAACGTAATAAGAAAAAGAACTTGGATAGTGTACTGGAATATTTCATTGGTGGTAGATAGTAGGACAGTAACGGAAAAACATATTTATACTCACTCACTCTCATATACTACCATTTGTACTTGTTATATGTTGTATTGGTAGCACTTACATATATAAAGACATTACGTAAAAAAGAAGATTTGTTTAAAAAAGAAGATTTAAAAAAAAGAGGATCATTAGCTATATTTCCGTTTGTTTCTGGAATAATTTAATGGAATATAGGAGATCGCGAGCAGCAACTAATTAAGCATCATAGTTATACCGGTACTTTGAACACTTATGAATAAATATGTGTGTAAATATTTGTATTCAAGTTTCGTTGTTCTTGTTTTTTTCAAATTTTGTCACCATTTTGATGAAATTTTAACCTTTTATTATTTCCGGGTAATTGAGTGTTCCATGTATATAAAGTGTATGCTTTTGTCTCAATAGTGAATGACTAATACTTCTATCAAGAACTACAAATAATTTAAAAACGAGGGTTATTTATTATCAAGATGATTATTTGAAGCTCAACATTGGCTAATACCCAACTGTATAATTTTACTTGTTTCCTAACATGGAACAATCCGAACAAGTTTATGTAATTATCAGTGGTATCTTTTGTAAAGCCGATGGAAAGCATAAAGTTACACCTGTTTCATTTCGACACCAGCTGCTGTACAGTGATTCTGTCCACGTGTGATGGGACCGACTATATGTCACCCGTGTACGTGATTGACATGTATTGAGGTACGACTTTGGCCACGTCTGATCTGATAAGATAAGATCAATTTATTTTAAAGTCGGTGGGCATTTTAAAAACAAATAATATAAGTTCTATAGAGCTTTTGACAGAAACAATTTCACACCTGACCGTTGATTGACAGGTGATGCTTGCAACAATTAACAATTACTTCTGTATTGTATATCATTCCCGTGATAATTTACTTCATAAATAATGAAATTAATTTTTCTATATTTTATCCGATGTGATAACGATAGATTATTGTATATCATTCCTTGAGTAATTTACTTCATAAATACTGAAAATTTATTTTTCTTTGTTTTATCCAATATAGCAAAGATAAATTATTGTATATCATTCCCGTGATAATTTACAACATAAATAATGTAATTCATTTTTCGATATTTTATCCGATATGATAACGATAGATTATTGTATATCATTCCCGTGATAATTTACTTCATAAATAATGAAAATACATTTACAAATACGCCCGATGAAGATCTACATATATTTAACTTTAATTGTATACTTATTTGGTATATCAGTTGTATTGGGTGTTTACTTTCTGGTTTGGGAAGCATTGGGAAGTATTGGGTAAATCAATGTTTGTATTGGGTAAATCGACGTTTGTATCGGGTAGTATTGGGTAAATCAATGTTTGTATTGGGCAAATCGATGTTTGTTTTGGGCAAATCGGCGCTTGTATTGAGCAGTATTGTGTTGTATTGGGTAAATCGATGTTTGTATTGGGTAAATCGGGTAAATCGGCACTTGCATTGGGTAAATAGATGTTTGTGTTGGGTAGTATGGGTTATATTGGGTAAATAGACGTTTGTATTGGGTTGCATTGGGTAAATCGATGTTTGTGTTGTGTAGTATGGGGTTGTATTGCGTAAATAGACGTTTGTATTGTGTAGTATTGGGTAAAGAGACGTTTGAGTTGGGTTGTATTGGGTAAATCGGCGCTTGTATTGGGTAAATCGATGTTTGTGTTGGGTAAATCGATGTTTGTATTGGGTAAATCGATGTTTGTATTGGGTAGAATTGGGCTGTAGTAGGTAAATCGGCGCTTGTATTGGGTATCGTTGGGTTGTATTGTGTAAATCGATGTTTGTGTTGGGTAAATAGATGTTTGTATTGGGTAAATCGGCGCTTGTATTAGGTAAATCGATGTTTGTGTTGGGTCGTATTGGGTAAATCGACGTTTGTATTGGGTTGCATTGGGTAAATCGATGTTTGTGTTGGGTAGTATGAGGTTGTATTTGGTAAATAGACGTTTGTATTGGGTTGCATTGGGTAAATCGATGTTTAAGTTGGGTAGTATGGGGTTGTATTGGGTAAATATACGTTTGTATTGGGTAAATAGACGTTTGTATTGAGTTGTATTGGGTAAATAGGCGCTTGTATTGGGTAGTAGTGGGTTGTAGTGGGTAAATAGACGTTTGTATTGGGTTGTATTGGGTAAATCGTCGCTTGTATTTGGTAGTATTGGGCTGTAGTGGGTAAATCGACGGACCCATATAACGGATTAGTACGTTCTACCAGAGACGTATATATTACAATATATTGTAATACATACGACTCTGGTTCTACTACGGATCAGTAAGGATATACTACTGTTGTCTGATCCGTGCTGAATTTTTGAACATGCTCCAAAGTTGTCACGGATACAGATAATATACAAAACAGCTACGATGCCGGATCGTATCCGCGGCTAACCGTCGTCGATCCGTGAATTTGTGACCGGGGCATTACCCAAGTAACCTCTGGTCCCCGGGAGGTCATCACAGGTGTGAATGTGACTATCCTGTCAGGAGAACTTACGCCAGCCAAAACTAAGGTATGCAGGTGTGGGTAGGGGTAAAAAACCTTAGGGGAACGGTACTGGTACTTGTATTCTTACACCTCTTGCTAGTTAACATTCTAGGGAAAGATTCACGACATATTGACACACCCTGTCAAACTCATACCTGAGGTCTCACAGGTAGCCATTACATGTAAACACACTAATTAGTCGCCTTCAGGATAAGTATTTATCACGTTGTGCGTTTTTCACCCATTGATTGCTTTATACACCATTTCAGTATTTAGATGGACTTCTATCATCGATCATTTAGTTAATTGTTGCGATCCGTAAGTAAAAAAATTGTCTCCGATACTTTTTGCAATAATTAAAACATATATGACGAAAGCCGATACCGCCTAGATGTATGTGCGACCGCAGCCCAAGTCTCGCGACGGATCTAGATCTTAATACAATAGGCCCATGCATCCATTCCCTGGCTTTATATGTCTCTGATACTGGGGAAATTTCGTCCTTCGCCCATGAAACAAATTTTCGTCCTCCATGTATATAATAAATATAATAAACTCGCCCTCATTGCGGAGGACAAAAAAGGCGAAAATAAAATTGCAGGGTAAATTTCCCGGTATACAGTAGGTTATCTGTCCATGTCACTTTGTAATGTATATTCTTTCTTCTGTTTGGTTTGTTTGTGTTTTACGTCCTATTAACAGTTATGGTCATTTAAGGACGTGTCATGTTTTGGTGGTGGAGGAAAGCCGGAGTTCTACGGCCAGTACCTGGCACTGCTCCACGTAGGTTTCGAACACACGACCCAGTGGTGGAGGGCTAGTGGTAGCAGAATGTCAGACGCCTTAACCACCACGTATAAGTTACAGCGATACACGCATGGTATGGTGGCATCTGTTAAGAATCTTGTGGAAGATGTAATTCCTCTAGCAATGGAATTAAAAGAAAAGCCTTTGTCCGAAAACAGACCACTATTTGTATCCTTAAATTCACAACAACAGAGTTAGATATTTTCCCGTTTTTAGCTTCGGGCCGGGTGAGCTTATGCCGTACTGCGGCGTCCGTCGTCCGTCTGTCGTCCGCCTGTCAACTTTTTATTTCGAACGACTTCTTCTGAAGAACTGGAGGACCTAGGGTCATGATATTTGGCCAGTAGATACATGGGATGGAGTGCTATAAAGTTTCCTCATTAAAATGACGTTGACCTACTTTTAAGGTCACATGGGTCAAATCTGTTAAACACTTCAAACAACAATATCCTAAGAACTATTCGTACTAGAGTCATGATACTTGAGTATGTTATGTTCTTCTCAAGTTCCATAAGGCCTAGGATCATGATATTTGGCCAGTGGGTACCTGGGACGAAGTGATATGAAGGTTGCTCATTAAAATGACCTTGACCTATTTTCAAGGTCACAGGGGTCAAATATGTTTAAAACTTTAACGATCTTCTTCTCAAGTTCCATAAGGCCCAGGGTCATAATATTTTGCCAGTAGGTACCTGGAATGTAGTGCTATAAACTTTTCTCATTAAAATGACCTTGACCTACTTTCAAGGTCACAGCGGTCAAATATGTCAAACTCTTCAAACGACTTCTTCTGAAGAACTAAAAGGTATAGAATTTTTATATTTGGCTGATAGCTTTCTGGGATGGAGCCCGACAAACTTTTAAAAACGAAAATGACTTAAACCTATTTTCAAGGTCACAGCGGTCAAATATGTCAAACGCTTCAAACGCCTTCTTCTAAAGAACTAAAAGGTATAGAATCTTCAAATTTGGCTGGTGAGAGCCCGACAAAGTTTGAGAATGAAAATAATCTTGACCTACTTTCAAGGTCACAGGTGTCAAATATGTCAAAAACGTCAAACGACTTCTGAAGAATAATCCAAAGGCATAAAATTATAATATTTGGCTGGTGGCTTCCTGGGATAGAGCTCACCAAATATTGCAAATGAAAATGAACTCAACTTACTTTAAATGTCACAGAGGTCAACAACATGTCAAACAATTTGTTCTGAAGAACCAAATAACAATGTCAAAATGACTTCAGTAATTCTTGCCTTCTTACAAGGAACCTCTCTAAATAGGCAAGCATGGTGCCAATGGATGCTGGTTGTGGTGTTTCATTAATAGCTGATTTACAGTGGCCAATCATTTCAGGACTTCCTTGATACTTTTATTTTTTCCAATTATGTTTTATGTTTTGTATGACTAAAATGTATTGGATTTGAATTGATAACAATTCTCTCAAAACTAAGCCCTGCTATCTCTTGGTATAAAATCAAGACTGATCCTACTTTTGTTATTAAAACATATCTTTCACTGATGAAGAAACAACAAAAGCAGAGTTTGCAAATGTATTCAAGTATTTATTATGATATAGAACATACACATTTAATGAAGGAATGTTTCGTTGTGTCAAGTTGAGAGAATGTACCTGTAGCATGTTTACAATTTTACAAATCTGACAAGAAAAATATATATAATATATATATATATATATATGTGTCACATGGTCCCGTGTATACACATTCAGACATTTCCCCCATTTGCCTCATGTTAGCAGTTTTGGAAGCCTCTACACTATCTCAATGCACTGTAAGAGTTTTTCAACCTGTCTATATAGTATCTGTTGAAATTAAAAAAGACGAAAGTTCATTCACCAAAAAGTGCAAAGGAAAAATATGTCAGTCATAGCAACTATGAATTGGCTTGTATGGGGCAAAGAGTTGAGAGTTTTCTCCAGAGACAGCCATACCCTTTAGTAAAACAATTTGGACACATCATCATAATATCAAATAATAAAATCTAATGCATTTGCTAGTCTTATCCAGCCTAATGCTACTCTATATCATAAGTATTAATAATGATCAATCAATGTTATATTTCTGTAACCAAAGTCCAAGGTCATAGTTTGTATATTCGTTTTCTTCAAATAAATGACCCATTTACATTCATTTTGGAAGAACTTGTCTTGGTTTCACATGCATATGAACTTTTAACTCATTTACCCCTGAAATTTCATAATAAACTATTCCAACCTTTGAATTGGAAAAGTTCAAATGCATCTTCAGGGGTGTATGAGTTAATGATGTATTCTGAAGTGTTACATATTTAATTTTGCGGTTGCGATATAATCTACTAATTCAGGAGTACCTTTAAATGAACCATTACAACAGATATGCATTAGCTTAGACAGTTTTGGCGTAAATGTTTTTATTGCAAAACATTTGAATTTGCGACTGACTTCATTTGTATAATGTACATACACACAAATATTCTCCTTGTTTCACAGCTTGCTTTACAGTCATTCTCTGTGCTTCAAACCGCTACACACATACTTACTTCCCCAGAACTCAGAAGAGAGGTACATGTACAAAAGAATCTGTACCCAGGTAAAACAGTAAAACAGTTGTGCATAGTTTGATTTAGTTACGGAAGCAGGTTAAAGTAAATATTTTACCCTGAAGCCACTGAGTTGTTTTTCATAATCAATCTGTGATGTCCATTACTCAAAACGAAAAACAGAATTATTTTTTGTCCGAATAAGAACATCAAAAGCTCTGACGAAGTCTGCAAATATCACATTATATGTATGCATATAAGCAAATTTAAAGGCTTAACTAAATCTATGCAGATTTGAAGGTTAATCAATGGAAATTATAAGTTTGAAGAGTCATTGAATTTATGCAAGCCTTAAAGCTACTCTTTGAATTAAAGATACATAAGAAATTAATTAGCAATTAAAAAATCGGCATAGTACTGATACAATCACAGTATCTGGGTAGGCACTACTTCAGCATGCAGAATCACAGACAGTTCAAAAGGCACATCAAATACGCTTCAAGCTAAGAACATTTTATGTTACTCCATATTACTTGTATTTAATTCGTACAAGACAGGAATAATGTAAGTTTTGTTACCAGGATAAAGATGGGATGCTACAATAAAATGACGAAATAGAACGGAACAGAATTAAACATGCTAGTTTACGGCTGGATCATACAACCTGAACTTCCAACAGTATCACAGTAGTATATATAAAGCTCTTTATAATTGTCTTCCACAGCCTATGTACATTTAATCCTAATGATCAACATTCATTCCTAAACATCCAGCACTCATCTTTCATTCTGTGTGTAACACAACCAGATCAGTCAACATTACTGTGAAAGTAGAAATCTCGTGTGATTTACAATACAATGTACCACTCACAACGTGTAATCAATACATTGAAAAGTATATTTACCCCCTCCCCCCTTGCACTGCCCAGCCCATCCCTTTCCCTACATACCCATACTAAAGATATTTTGAGGCAGAGGAAAAAGGATATGTAGAAAACTCTCCTCATTTGATGTAGAATTATGAGACACGTTACAATATTGCTTAAGTTTCTTAACCAAAAGCCTGTTTATCTTTCATCTGGAAACTTGAACAGGTATTAGTAGAAAATCAGGACAAAGTTAACTTGTTTGAACAAACTTGATGGCCCTTCATCCAAGGCAGGACCAAATACTATATCTTTTTATCTTTAATGAAGTACCTCAACACATGAAAATTTCCACTTTCACAGTTTTGACAGAAAATATGTTTTTGGCCTTGCAAACTGACACAATATACAAGCAATGTTTGAAATGAATATTTCAAACTATCAAATCGATGAAAATAAATCTTTCTGTTACGATATAAAAATAGAATATAGTTCTAATCACTCCTTCAGTGTATTTAAACAAGCATAGCGATAGCTTGTCGTTATAAAGGCAGCTTTGGTCTGAGCCTAGTTTTGACCGTCACTGACCCCTGACTGATGACCATTGCAGGAACCTTGATCACAGATCATCGCTGATCATTGACCGCAGGCCATCCTTGACCGGGGTATCTACTGGACGTTGTGTGGGCTAAGGATATGTAACATACACGTATAAAAGAATTCTGTTGTCCATAGCTACATAGCTACATAACTGACTCGCCTCCTCCTTGGTGATCTATAGAAATGTCACCCATGTTTGCATAATCTGGCATGTTATCGTAATTTGGATTACTCATACCCTTGACGGGTGTCGCACTAGTCTCCTTGCTGCCATTTTGTATTGATGGCTTCGCTTTTGTAAACCGGGCTTTTAGCTTTGAAAATGTCACATGACCTTCACCCGATGCTGATGCTGATGAACTTGCCGCAGCCTGAGATCCAGGCTCCATTGTTTCATTGTCTACAAGAACTTTCTTGATTTCTCCGCGAGGCTGGACTTGTCTGTAAAAGAAGAAGCCCAGGCCCGCCACAAACAGAAGTAGTAAAACTATTATAGGTATTGTCACTGCTAAAGCTAGGTTCTCGTCGGAGGATAGCACAGAAACTAGCGGCTTAGTACTGGTCAAAGAACCTGTAACACAAAAATAACATGTTTATTAGATAACAAGATATTTACTCATTGTTGACTATACAACAAAATACATTTTATTTAACAAATGTTGCTTTCAAGAATCTAGAATAAAAGATTAACATCTATTTAAGGGTCCCCCTACCACTGCTTAAAACTGTAAATTTGCATTGGAAACTTTTTTTTTTTTGGTATGACTATAGCTTTGTTAAACCATTTCTGAAAAAATATTTTCTTAAAAACACATCTTAAGAAACTTTTATGAATAAGATAAACAAAACGGAATCAACACCAGTGTTATAAGTGCAAATGTAACAGAGCCAGACCAGGATTACAAAAACACTGGGCCTCAGATCCTTATATTGTTGCTTTAACTCATTCACCCCTGAAGACACATTCCAACTCTTCCAATTCAAAGGTTGGAATATTTCATTATGAAATTTTAGGATTGAATGATTTAATTACTAACTGAGCTACCTGGTCAACAGGAGTACCCTGGGCCAGTCATATTAGTGTTATATCCGAAACCAAAGCAAAGGGAAGTTACTATATACATGAAATGTAGGAATTCTCTAGTGCTTTACTTGGGCAGTTTTTCGTTTATTGCAGTCCAAACGGTTGAACTGGTTGGACCACTGTTGTTCGTTTATGAACTGGTTGGACCCAGTAATCGGATGCTGCTTTCAGGCGAGTCTTCATAAAGCCTTGCAGGTCCGCCAGGATTTATACCCGAAAATATTACATTTAAAAACGGACGTACCGGCTGTTCCGCATAAATGAACAGGCCCCTGCAGNTACTAGTTCTTATAATCTAACCAAGTTAATAACGTATGATCTTACATTTAATAAATAATACTTAAACAGTTTACTTTTTTATGTACCTGGTAACTTGATATTAATGTTTAAAATAAATTTTGCAACCTAAATCTTACCGTTACAGATGACACTGGCGTCCTCAGCATGGTTGCAGTTCTCAACATTAAATCCATTATGTTTGCAGTCTGTAATTTTAGATTCATTTCCAAAGCAGCCGAGGTTGTCCATCCAAATGGGTCCATCTCCACGACCAAAGTTGGCCATTTTCTTGGCATATCCTTGACCGAATCCAAGTTGACGACATATGACGGTAGCATCCTTGTCATCGAAGTAATCGTCACACACTGTGCCCCACTGTTCCGGTCCGGTCAGGTACACTTCTACACGTCCATAGTTGTCTCCCCCATCAGCCAATCGGATTCCTGTCACATCTGTCAGCAAATCATCCAATCTAATTAGTTATTTCATATATAATGATTGTCATATATCTCTGCCATAAGCATTAAATTTTATAAACTAAGTAGCTAAAGTAAGCTATGGTGTTAAGAAATCACACAATTTTTGAAAATATGTGATTCTTGAAAAATTGCATGTCAATAATTCCTTGAAATTGTATCGTTTCAAATTGAAAAAATATTACTCCCAAACTAAAATGTGCAAAGGTTGAGACAGAGCTACTAAATACTGGGACATTTTCGCAACAGTTTAATTTTTGTCTTTTTCAGAATTTATCATTACAGCAAATAAATGAATGAGAAAGGTCAGAATTAATTATATAACACTGTGCGAAAATTGATTTCATGGGCGAAGGGCGAAAGTTTGACAGGGCGAAAAATTCTGGGAATGCAGTATTTAAAAAAACCCCACTTGAGTCAGTAACAATTGACTACAGTGAAATTTGTCTAATCTGACATCTGAGTATTCAAACGTTCTGTCTCATCCAATATAATTGCTGTATGCAATTTCTAATGAAACTAATACCTAGATAAAACCTCTATATTCCAACTTCCTGTCTTATCTAACCAATACAATGTGACCCAAATGGTGTCAGATTAGACAGGTTTCACCCACCATTAATTTTAACTGTTGGCAAATATCAGACACTCACCAACGTCCTTGTTGTAGCACTGGGCTGCAGCGTCATGTGACCTACGTCGACAGAGACGTTCATAGGTGCTCTCAGACTTTCCTGAAACGTTGAATCCTGAGTGGCTGCATGTGAAAAGATTGTCCTCTTTGCCGGAACAGGACACACGTGTGAACCAGACGGGTCCGTCACTGCGGCCGTAACGCCCACCGGCCACTTCTATGCCACTGCGATAAGACATACTACGACACAGGACATTGGCATCGTGAGTGTCCCACAGGAAGTTGCACACACCGCCCCATTCGCCGTTGTACTGTATCTCAACTCGGCCTTGACTAGCGTCCTTTCCACCCTGCAGACGGTACTGGATGCCTGCCCAACAGTTAACACCATGTTATAATTTTGTATTACTTTACATGTAAAATATAATGTATATCTCTTTATTTCTAACATAAAGGTTGAAAATTGCTATCCTCATCACTTTCACCTCTTCAGGCTCTTCAGGACGAATAACCACCCTTTCCAAACGTAACAAACCCTTTACCTTAAATAAGTCTATCATGAATAAAGCATCAAAGACAGTATGCAAATGAAGCTGTAACTGACCTGTCTCCGTCTTGTAACAGAGCACCCCAGCTTTGTTACTGTCGTAGGCACAGCTCTGCTTCTGTCCCATCCTCACAAAGTCACACTTATCCAGGTTGGCCTCGTTACCATTGCACCTCAGTTTACTCATCAGTATTGGGTACTGTGTTTTCCCGGCCTTGGCTAGGTAAGGTTTACCTCCTTTGTAGCCTAACTTTCGACAAACCATGTTGGCTTCGCCCTCGTCAAAGTCTTTCAGACAAACACTGCCCCAGATTCCGTCTAGCTTAACCAGAATCTCTCCATGCTGTTTACTGTGTTGGTGGTCAGAGGATATCTTCACTTCAAAATCTGAATTAAGTAAATGAAAATTTAACAATATTTGATGAAATTTCAACTGGTCTAAACACATCAACCTGTAAAATTTAACATTTTCAAATTATTCCAGGAAATATTTTTTTTGACAAATGGCTGGATTTTTTTTTCTTGCAAAATTGAAGTTTGCTTCTTTCCTTTATATATACACTATTTATGTGCTGAGATTTCATTTTGATTATTGAGACAAAGTAAGGTTAGGATTGCTTTCCCCAAAAATCACTTTAAGTGAATCATAGAATAATTGTGTTGATATTACATAATAAAGATACCTGTGTATTTAAATGATATATCGAGGTTAGTGATTAAGTAAACGGAAATAATTATCTGTGTTTCTATCCAATTGTATCACATAAATTACCTGGAGAACTAATTAATGCCTGTGTTAATGATTAAATCCATAGGTGTCAACCTCTGAAATCTCCAATGAGGGAGATCTCCCTCATTCCACATTTCCAATGAGGGAGAAAGTGTGTGAAACGCTACTGAAACTGCTTTGCTCAATTTTTCTTTCCTTTATGTATCAAAATAACGCCAAAAAGGTAACTAGGAGATAATTTGACCACATGATGTAGATTTTGAACTTGTGTGAGTTTGGACTTAAACGAGAGAGTTTAGAAGGAGATTGGTAAATTTTGAGGGAGGGTTGACAGCTATGTAAATCAGATGACTTATGACTTATTACCTGTGTTTACTATAGACTGGTTACTACAGTATACAGATGCGTACGTTTTCTTCTGACAGCGTTTGGTTGGTATGAAACTACAGTCAAAGAAACTGCCTTCCCGACCCCGACAGTTCACGTTTGAAATACCGATCGGATCGGTTACATTTCCAAATGACGATCCTGGTACAGAAACTCCGTCCCGGAATCCTAGGGTTCTACACACAACCTGAGCATCATCTTTGTCAAATGTATCATCACAAACAAGGAGCCATTTCTTGTTCTTGTATATCTGAACTGCACCCATAGTAGCGTTCAGTCCTAGATTCAGTCGAACTGACAGAAACAAACAGATACATTGGTATTAAAATAGTGGAATGTTTCGCTACAAATATACCAAAAAAAAAAAAATGAAATTTAACTTCATTGTGATGTAATGACGCTTCATTGTGAGTTTAATTTTTAAGACAAAGCACTGAGATCAGATGATTTAACTTTGATTTTTTTTTCTGCATCAAAATTTGTATAAAATGAAGGGTTTCTCCAGAGCTTTCAGTTGACCCGTTACATTTAGTAATAGAAATTTCTCTGAATTTCGGAGGGTCATAACATTTGTCGAGTAGACCTTTCCTGTAACCACAGGAGTCCAAGCTCATTTTGGAGAGCCAAAAATATACTTACAAGGGTCTCTACTGAATGACACATGTCTTTATGTCACCCCAGTAAACTACTAGCTGCTTTCTATTGATTTCTTAAGCTCGTTTGAACCTTAGTGGAGACCTTGAAAATAAGGACCACTGTTACAAGAAGAAACAAGAAAATTGATTTGGTAAGATTGATGATTCAAGCTGACTACTATTACTTACGTTTATCTACACAGAACACGGAGGCATCATCTTTGTGTGAGCTGCAGGTTTTCCAGTCTGAGGTGGTGGTAACTACGTCTTCACTGAAGCCCTGATGGGGACAGGTATGTAAATTGTCCTCGCTGCCGTCACACCGCAGGTGGCTGATCCAGATAGGTCCCTCTCCCATCCCATAATGGGCGTTACCAACTGCATAACCGTCCGAGAAGTTCATCGCACGACAGAATACTGCAGCCTCGCGGCCATCCCATGAGGCATCGCACACTGTCCCCCATAAGCCATTAAAGGCCATCTCCACACGGCCCTGTCCTGGTTTTGGTCCAACAATTCTGTATTTTATGCCTTTAAAGAAGTTCAGGACATTATTAAATATAAAGCATTATATTCATGCAAAATCAAGTGATGTCTTCAACATACAAACATTTTTTAACAACATTAAAATTTATGAACATGTCAACTTTGTAGCTTTATATATATTATTTTATCTTTGGATAGTTTAATCTGCTGTCTGGATTCTTATACCATTCACAAACAAAATTTTGTAGTCATCTTTCATTTGATAGACTTTGATAGTCTGGTTTCTCATATATGAACAAAACAAATTAACGGGAAAAAGGTAAAAACAAATTCTGAAAATTGAAAGTTCCACTTATCAAAACCATGATTGCGAGATCAATTTATGTGCATCTGGATTTAAAACAGAATTGTAAATCCCAATTTGGTGGAAACATGTTTAAATCAAAATCTGCAGCACTTACCAGTGTCGTCGTAACAGACCACAGCGGCCATGTGTTCTTTTGTCCCATTGGCCATGGAAAGACGACTTTCATACGGGCAATCTAACAGGGATTTTTCATTGCCAGTACAGTTGAAACTACTTAGGAAGAAAGGCGACACCTTCTCAAATCGACTTTTTGTGTACGGGTGAGCAAATCCATATTTGAAGCCAGCAGAACGGCAGAAAACTCGGGCCTCTTTATCGTCCCACAGAGAGGCCATGATGCGACCTTCTCTCCCGTACTGTTGAACTGCGATTTGTCCTCGGTGAACAGCTCCTTTCTCTGTTTTGGCGAGGGAGATTTTCATATCTGAGAGGAAAATATACAATAACTTAATGACAACTTATCAATACAAATATTTGTCAAGTGAAACAGCTTTCTGATGTGGTGAAACAGTATTAAACAGTTATGGTTTTAATGTGAAGCTTCTGTCTTTCCTGTGTGTTTTTCTTGTTGTTTTTTTAAGGAGGGGGGGGGGGGGGGGGGGAGCATTACTTTGTGTTATTGTTGTTGGTTTTTTTAGGGGGGAGGTAGGTTACTGTGTGTTTCTGTTGGGAGGGGGGTATCATGGATAAAGCAATTTTGATGATACAATGATGAAAGATAGAATGTCATTTGAGGGATTAGATTTGAAGCCTTATTCAACATAAGGTATAAAAGTGAATTGTTAAGACAACACATTGGCAAGAGAAATTGTTATCAATTTTTTGCTTGGTCCCTTGGGATTCATTATCAACCTACTTTACAGTAATGTATGCTTTGAGGAAGAAAATTGGATAGATATTATATATACGCATTAGGTGTCAGCTTGTAAACCTCCAATGAGAGAGAACTTCCACTGAAATGAGTGGAAAAAGTGCATCAAGCATATCTGTAATATTTTTGCCCAATTTATTTCACTCTTTTTATTACCAATCAGAATAACTCCAAAAGACTTTAATACTACGATACCTATAAACATATATTAGGTCTATCATACATTCCCTACAGCAAAAAGGGAGATAATTTCACTCAAGGAAGTGGATTTGGATTTTGTGTCAGCTTTGATTTAAACGAGTTTTAGAGGGTGTTTCATGAATTCTGGTCAAATTGACAGACAGACGGGCCCTCCTGTAATAATTTATGGTTTACAGCTATGGAAAAAATTGCATATTCAACTTTGAAACGTCCCAATTAAAATTTGAAATTTTGACACTATAAATATGAGTGACTCATCAAAATGCTTATAAGGTAGTATAAATATTGTAAAATAGCCTTTTGTGTGGTGCCGCCTAATCTTAATCTACCTTTATTTCGTTTAATTCATCTGTCTGCATTGACGCTGATCATGTCACAGGAAACAAGCTTTACTTGGTACATCCCAAAGCTGTGTCTTCGAAAAATTATTACAGTTCCTAATATAGAAATGAGATTGTGAATCAATAATTCTACTGTAGCATACCTCCGTTCTTGATAGTCTTGTTGTTATAATCTGTCTGATTGAGACATATGACGGAGGCATACGTGTCATATTTGCCACATGAGGACGGTACGAGACAGTCTTCTATCGAGGCCTCGTCTCCCTTACAGGACAGCGAGTAATTGTTCAGGACCTCTTGGAATCCAGAGCTGTAGGCTGAACAGCAGACAGCACGTCCATCTACAAATCCAAGCTCCAGGCAGACCTTGCGTGCTGAGATATCAGTGAAACCCTTGTCACAAATGAAGTTCCATGTATTGTTGAAGAAATAAAGAACAGGACCATCCTTGACATCAGTGCCAACACCTGAGTCTAGCTTTACTGCAAATATACAAAGAGTGATTCAAAGGTAAAAATTGGGTTCTTTTTAGCTTATTCGGTAGAGCGTAAGACTAGTAAACCAGAGGTACCGAGTTCGACTCCTAGCGAAGGTATTGAAAAAATAATACCTCTGTTACTACTGTATTATTTACCTGTATTGTAACAATGTACTACTGCGTCCTTGTCATGTGACCAACAACTGCCCGAGTCCGCCACTTTCCAGCCCTCGTGAGCGCACTCTAGAGGCGACTTCTCATTTCCGTTACAGTGCATGTCTGGTTCATACACTTTGCCCGTCGTTATACGGTACTTGTCAGTATTGTATGGAAATCCAGCAGCGAATCCAAAATAGCGACAGAACGCAGAGGCATCAGCTTTGTCCCAGTATCGATCACACATTGTTCCCCACTCTCCGTCAACAGAGATCTCCACACGGCCTGCAGCCCTTGAACCATTGATACGGAAATTTACACCTGAAAAATTATCAAATTACAATTATAGAAACTTGCGCAGTTGTTTTATCAAAGATGTCAAAACCTGGAAACAAGTAAAAGATTAAATTTGAAAATGGGTTTAATATTCACCTATAAATTATTCCTTTATATCATGAACCCCTTTATCACACCAATTTACTGTCTTGACATTCAGTGAAACCTCGTTATACCGCCATCATCTGTCCAGAAAACATTTGGCGTTATAATGTGTTGGTGGTAAGCGAGGTGGCATGTATGAAAAGAGTGGCATTATATCAAGGTTTTCCTATACTTTGTATATTCAAATTTTCAAATATAAGCATGGTCAGTTTCAGGAAAACATTAATTTCATAAACATTTTTCTCATCCAAGGTCATTAGATGAATGACAACAATTTTGTCATGTTTGAAATCAATTATCTTAGATAAACAAACAAAAACAGTTAGATTAGGAACAGTACAAAGTATTTAAGAATAAGTAAACCTCTGGAACAAGGCTGTTACCTCGATTGGAGTAGCAGAGAATTCCAGCTTCTTTCCTAGAGTTACATTGCTTAACTTGGCCCAGGGTGAAGTTGGCACAGTCTTTGAGCAAGTACTCGGACCCATTACAGCTGACGGATGAGGCCCAGATGGGGTTGCCCTTACCAAACAGAACCTTGTGTTGGTAGGCTATTCCTGTGTGAACACAATATGGAACTCAAGATTAAAAGTAGTTTTTCTGCCATAACTATATGCAGCTTTGATAAATCATACCTCGCAGGGCTTTTCCGAGAAATAATAAAGACAAAATAAACAATTTAATCAACAACAGTGCTCTGAGTTCAGTGGGGCTAAACTGGAATGCAAACCCTAAAACCCAGACTGCCATACCATTGTTCTAACTGATTGAGCTACCTGCATGGTCAACCAAAGTATAATGGCCCAATTGTGCTACAGTTATATCCAACCAGAAGTTAGGGGTATGTAACTGTATATAAGGGAAAACCCCCACAGTGTAGTGGAACAGAGATACCTAAGTAACTGCCTGATCTTTTAATAAAAAGATCTTATTTTTTTTCCATTTAATATGAGATTTACGAAGTTGTCGTTTTTTTCATGATTTTAGTTTGCTCTTTTGCATATCTACGGTTCAACCTGCAAAGAAAAACGACAGGCATAGATCTGAACCGAGGCTGACCTCAGGAATATTCGGCAAGTGAAGATTAAGGGGTCCAGAGATGCTTGACCGAAACTAAAATGCTGACTATTGCTAGTTTGTGTTACTTCTTTATAAAACAAGGTCAATCCACATGTAGATTTCAAAATATGTTGTATAATTTAGTGGACGCGTGAAAGAAGGACATGATTCTTGATATATTGTTATTTATTCTCTGAAACTGTTCATTTTTAGCTCTGCGTACAGTTTGGTCCAAGGGCATTTGTTTATCGTGGAATATTTTGTGCCACTTGAACTGTTTCAAACGCGATGAGCGAATGTGACCCTGGTGTTGTTAGGCTTCCTGATCTAACATTTTTTTAGACTTATTTCATAAATCTCATATGGTATGAAAACCCCTGTGAGCTCCTGTTTGTATACCAGGGTGACATTTTACTGACTTACCTTTGCTGTATCCCATTTCTCTACACACCACGGTGGCATCATTATTGTCCCAGTCGTCCGCACATATACGGCCGCTGATGTTGAGGAACTTTAACTCCACAGAGCCGGAAGTACTAGAACCTGGCTTACTGGCACCTCTAATTCCCAGACTGTAATCTTTAGAAAATACAAACATAAAATATTAAAGTTCACACACAGTAAGGTGGCAGGACCCAAATCGAATCAGTACCCAAATCGCATCACTCCTTGCAAAAATACTTTTAGAATCAATAAATATTTGAAGCACAAAATATTGCAAAATTCAAGGCGTGAATCCATTTTGGGTACTTTCACCTTATAATCATATAAATAACTCTTTTAAGAAGCTGAATGTAAGAAAATATTACCAAACAGCTTCTTACTGATTTCTTGCATGCACATTTAATTTTCTATGCAAACTTCATACAATTTTACTTAATTTTGTTATTAAATCGGAAAAAATGGAAACCTTGTAAATAATAAACCTGACATGATCCATTCATTTTCTAAAGTGCTTGTTATTAGGTTTATAAAGGAACATTAAAAAATTAAATGGAGTGCCATTATTCAAGATATCTTTTAATATTATATACATGTCTAAGGGATTCAATCACAAATGTTATTCAATTTTTCCATTTTTTTCCTTTAAAAAAAAAGAATATCTCATTCTTCAACTTACTAGATAATAAGGAGCCATTATAACAAGCAACAGCAGCATAGTCGACTGAGCATGATCCAAACGGATTATGAGATATACAATCCTGGAGTTTTGTTTCGTTTCCAATACATTGCATTTTCTCCGCCAGACTCTGTGAGTAGAGGTAACCATATGCTCCACAACAGATTGACAGTCCATTCTCAAATCCTAGCTGTTGGCAGATGACACCTTCAAAATGACATACCAGTTACATGAAATTACATGCAGCTTATGTCAAGATTACATACAGATTATTTAACATACTGTAAAATTTCATGGTTTTCATTTACTAGCCTGTTTCAATGACATTATATTTCGATGATTACTGATTTTCCCCTATCTGTATATCATACAAAATTTATGTTTTCGTGGGGATTTCATTTCGTGGATTTTTGTTATCCACGAAATAAACGAAATTCAATGTCCCACAAAAATTTATGATTTCACAGTACGGTTTACTAAAACTCCTAGAAATCATTTCTTAATAAAGCTTTAAACGTTTATAATTTAGTGGTACAAGGTAATCTTATTCTTGCAATATTCATGCTTTAAATTTGAGCCAATTGAAATATCACCATCCTTTTTTCTAATATATATCTGGTGGTGCACCAATTAATTAATGCACTAATCTGTAAAAATTTAATAATGCACTTAAATTTTGTTGCGCTTAAAAGAGTACATTAATTTTAGAGTTTTATAAGAACTAATACATTAATTTTAGAGTTTTATAAGAACTAATACATTAATTTTAGAGTTTTACATTAACTTGGTTTTGTCTTGTTTGACAGATCAATTAATCATTATTCAAAAGAAACTGACGAGACTTAGGGGGTAAGTTAAAAATACGGATAAATATAATTGGGTTCTTACGGAGGTTGGCTGGCCTGTCCCAATCGTGATTACAAACCACGCCCCACTTGTCTATGTTATCGTCGTAAACTTGTACGATGCCATGGCTGATCATGTCTCCTTTCTCCAACCGAACTGAAAACATATAACAAAGATTTAAAGGCCCCTTTTGCATATCTGGTTTACCCGGTTTGCCTGTTTTTAAATTTAAAATTACTGGAATAAATACTGGCAGACCTGCAAATGTTAATGCAGGCCTTGCAAGGCTCGCCTGAAAGCATAATCAGATTACTAGGTCTGACTTTATTTCATAAACGAACAACTCTGGTCCAACCAGTTCAACCATTTGGATCGCCATAAACGATTGCGGCCTCAACATTTTAAAATCCTTTTTGAAACATCAAAAAAGGAAAAAATGTTCACTAAATCATTTTTTTCATAAGTAATAATTTGATAGAAATATACCATTTATCTCGTTCAATCACTTATTTTCAAAGTGTATTATGGTTAGTTTTTATCAAACTTATAGTAAGCATGGAACTGATTACTAATTATAATAAGTACATGGATTCAGAAAAATATACATATAAATTCAGTATATGTAGCTGCTTAAATCTGAAATGTCACTTTTAATCCTGGGCCCGTATTCATGCACCTGTTCTCATGCTCAAGCATGGTTTTTGTGCTCAAGCCAAATTTCTTACTCCACTTATTAGTTATTTAAATAAAGAAAAAAATTGAAGATATTTAAAGCCGAAAACTGTTTTCAATGTATATGATTGACTTTTTGATCGTTTGACATGATTTAAGTGAGGTACAATGAAGCTGGTTTGAGCACAGAATCCATGTTTGAGCATGAGAATGGTTTCATGAATACGGGCCAAGGTGTTATAAGTCCTTACGATTCCTTACATTCACTTAATATGTGTTTTTCAATTAAAAATCTCCCCAGTACAAAATAACTTTTTACACCTGGATGATGCATTAACCCTGCATTCTCTTTCCCATTTAAAAAAAAAAACATTTTTAAGAACCCATTCCTACTCCATTTCTACGATAAACTATCCTCACCTGAATCTGTACAAAGGACAGTGGCATCGTAACAGGACGCATAGTCAGGGTCCCAGTTTACTTTACACTCCAGCAGTGACTTTTCGTTTCCGTTACAGCTCACATAATCCATCCAAACATGACCCTCTCCTTTTTCCGTCTTGCTTTTTCCAACCTTGCCATCAACAAATTTCATTTGTTTACAGAAGACGGCAGCATCACTGTCGCTCCAGCCCCGCCCACAGACACGCCCCCATTCACCATTGTATTTTACCTCCACTGAGCCACGGTTCTTCCCACCCTTGATACGGAAAGACACGCCCTCTGCAAGGTAAAGTAAATTATATCATTTTCACAAGAAACAGGGAAAACAATAATTGTGGGAGGTGGGCGACGCTAAATGGACCCCACACCACAGCATAAGTTCACTTGGCTCTTCAAAACAGGTGAATTAAAAAGTCTGCCTACTTAAATGTCCACCTAATAAATAAAGTTTATGAAACAAGTGAAAAGGTAATTTTATAAAATCTCTGCTGAGATCAGAAGAAAAGTTTGAGAAAAGTTTGATAATATGATATGATATGGAAGTGAATTCTAGATTCACTTTCTCACATTACTAAAAATATGAAACTTTTCATGAAAAAGATATCTTCTCTGGCCATCAAGTCTTCAAAATCCCCCCCCCCCCCCTTCATATCTATTGGCTTTTATGTACCACCACTTGAATATCACGCATAAGGTCTCATGACATCTAAATAAATAATAGTAATACATGACAAAAATGACATGGTGTATTCCCTGCAAAACACAACAGTTTAAGTGATAACAATTTTCCTTGCAAGGAGGATTGAGTACTGCATTTTAGGATATTTTGGATGTGGTTACATTTTGGTTTATTTGGCGCTTGGAGTAAATGGGCCAAAATTGAACCCACCAAAATTGAACCATGCCAAAAAATATTGCTACATCTGGATATTGGCAGACTGTCTTCCAATCATTTATAATGCTTCAATAGCTGTAAATTCCATGGGCTTATATATTTTCATGTAAGCGAAATTCGGCATTGTTTTTCTGGATGGAACAGATATATAACACTCTTCATAGATAACATGTCAAAAAAGTACGTTTTTATTTGGATATGTTCAAAACGCCAAAATTTGCACAAAATTTAACCATCCTATTTTGAGCAAAAAATGTCAAACATTGGAAACAAAAATATCCAAAAGTACGGTCACTGATTTAAACAATCGTAAATATCCCAAACAAAAGAAAATACCATACCATTATTACTATAACACAGAACTCCTGCAGTTTCTCTGTAGAATAGAATTTTAGACGAGCATCCTAAATCATCGCCAAGAAGTTTGTACTGGCAGTGGTCTAGTCTTTCCTCATTGCCTGTACAGTTGAAACGTCCCACAGCCACAGGGGTCTTCAGGATGGTGGTGCCGCGGTAAGACATGCCCCCAGAAAACCCTAGCTGATTACATGTGACGTTTGCATCCTTATCATCCCAGTCTTCACGGCAAATCGGCCCCCAGAAGCCATACAGGTTCGCTTCCAGCGACCCATAATATTTATCACCATCGATTCTAATCTGCATAGCTGAAATGCAATAAAACAGAGAGATCAATTATAAAGTTTGGATGCTACAGATTTTTTTTTTTTAATTTAAAGATTTTTTTTCAAACAGGGTTCATTAACTTGTGAACTCTTATCTATTATTTCGGGAAATTTCATTTTTTTATTATGAAACTAATATCACTTTTTTTTGTAGAATATTTTTAGGCGAGTCTTGAACAATAATTTTCAAAATTTTGTTGAGTCCCATATATGCATTAATATAGCAAAGAAATTTAGTGGGTTCCCAAAACATTGTAGAAAAATCTTTCGCACTATGGTCAGCAAGGCAACGAAAGTAAACTAATCCTTACCTGTAGCTGGGAGTATGGGCTTCGCTGAGCAGTACACAGACACGTAGTTCTTAGATCGACATTCGGTTACGTTGTAGTCACAGTCGTCCAGTTTGGACTCATGGCCCATACAACGGACATTACTGACCGTTATATTTGAGGCAGAGATTGGTCCCAGAGCAGAGCAGCACTGCTTGCGACCATATTTATATCCCAACTGTCGGCACACAATGGTGGCGGGCACGTCCGTGAATCCGTCATCACACACACTGCGGAAAGATTTATTGGCGTAGAGTTCTAGACGTCCATAGAAGACATCGTGAGAATCCACAAGTCGAACTGTAAATAATCCAACATCAAAATATATTATAATTGCATGTGGTATCATTATAGTTTTTGGGTTATCTTTCAAATATCAGTGATTGCTAAAGAAGTACTGGCAAGAATTTATAGGACAAAGCAAAATTTCCTCCTAGCATATGACCATTCCTGTAGTGAAACACTAGACATCTGCATCTGTCAGATGTTTGTAACATACCTGTATCGTAACACTGGATGCCTGCATCTGTGTGATGCGTTGTACAGCCAAACTGTCTGATGACTAGTGATCGACTGACCAGTGACCGGCGATAAAAATGCTCAGAGTTATCTCCCCGAGTGTAGCGGCTATTGAAGTTCATCGGACAGTGGAATATGGAGTCCTCATCCCCTTTACACCTCATGTGACCGATCCAAATTGGCCCCGATCCACTGCCATAGTGACCATAGTTCAGGGCACGGCCACTTGAGTGATTCAGCATGCGGCACAAGACTGAAGCGTCCTTGTCGTCCCAATAGGAAGCTCCGCAAATTGAACCCCATTCACCATTGATTGAAATCTCTACACGCCCAGACAGACTGTTGGAGCCATTCACCAGGCGAATAGGCACACCTGTTCATACAAAAATAATAACTATTGATGGCATATTTAATATCTACTGTCTGAAATCCTATATGGGATATTTAATAACTACTGTCTAAAATCCTATGGCATATTTAATATTTACTGTCTGAAATTCTATACGGCATATCTAATATCTACCGTCTTAAAACATATATGGCATATTTAATATCTACTGGTTGAAACCCTATACAGCATATAATATGCTGTATAGGGTTAAATTAACATGGACATGCATATTAAATATGATATTTAATATGCACGTCCATGATAATTTACCCTGTAATCTCAAAAACAAATTCTGTCTCTTGAAAGTTGTTACGTATTCTGCTACTTCAGTGAAATTTAGAAATCTACAGGTAAACACTTAATATTTAGACTCCAACTAATACATACTTTATTCATTGGTTGATTTTTGTTTTTTTAGCATATTGGAAAAAGTTTCTGACTGTTCACTGATATATAAATGTCCATGTAACAATTTAACTGATTTCATCCGAAATATACAGTTTTGAGTCTCATTCATCAATTCAATAACTACTAAATCAAGTTGTCACACTATCAGGATATTAGTTATAGGGAAAAGATTGGCAGTTACAAAAAATTGGAAAGAGTAACCCAACCATCTTGCAATCTCCACAGTTTTACTGGGAACAAGGTAGTTGTTTTACTGAGGCTCCATTGAATAAGATACCATTTTAATGTAAGGTGCCTGATAAATATCATACATTTATTTCATAGATAAGACCTGATGAAATGATTGATTGTAGTATCTATACCAGTTTAAAGAAGTTAATTGCGATCTGTATTGTAATGTAATATATATTGTCCTAATGAAGCATCACATTTAGAGGCAAAACTACTTGGCCAAATTAACTTACAAAACCACTTAAATGGTGATGCTTGAGTATGCTGTGGTCATGATCCTACTTTAAATGTAATATATTAGATACAGAAAACCTACACCAATATAACTACTAGCCGACTTACTTGAATCTGAAGTACAGTACACTGCAGCTTTGGTATTGAGAGAACAGTTGCGTACATCTCCCCAGCGGAGATTTCCACACCGGGCGAGATATCCCTCCGAGCTGGAACAGTTCAGATTGGAAAGCCAAGGCAGGCTCTTCCTGGGCCCCGAATTAAACTCATGTCTGTAGTAGGAGAAACCATCCCGATAGTTCATTTCACGACACAAAACCTTCGCATCACGGTCGTCAAATCCTTCTGGACATATCGTCCCCCAAACGTCAAGATGGCGGACCTCTACTGCGCCCATGACACCATCGGTCAGACGCAGGTCATATTCTGCAAAAAACATTTAATATATTCAGTCAAGAAAACACCCAACAAACATTGAATTAAGAATGTTTCAAAGGACTTGAAATTTGCAGTTTTATTGCAATTGATCCTCCTAATTTTGTCTATCTTTTTAAGATAAATTGATGTAGAATTACTAAAGTAAATACATATCAGAAATACAGAAATGAATTAACAGTTTTATTTAAACACTTATCTTTTTCCCTTGGAGTAATATCTTAAGAAAGAACGTTTCAGGAAACCAATAGCACACACCTTAGATTAAAGTGGGTAATGTATTAAATAAAGTATGGCCAAAAAGCCGAGTCTACCCAACTCTAAACCGTAAGTGACCAAACTCATTTTTTTTTTCTTATTTTTTTTTTTTTTAATTAGAATGCATTTTTGCTTAAAGGGAAAATTCTGCTGTCATGGAAGGGAAGTCACATTGGCAAAAATTTAAATAATATTTTTTCTTTATAGCATAATGTTATAATATATCATAGTGAAGCATTGTACATGTATATAGCAGTACTGGTCACCTTCACAAACTTTCCTTAATACAGTGTATAAGTATGTTCTTTATAAAGGAAAGCATATTGTTGATGATACGGACAATTCTAAAGTAGTGTTCATTTTAATAACTTCATTGATGCTTTCCAAAAGCTATTTAACTCATTCACCCCTGAAATTTCATAATGGACTATTCCAACCTTTGCATTGGAAGAGTTTAAATGAGTTTAAATGTGTCTTCAGGGGTGAATGAGTTAAGGAAGGTTTGTTAAACTGAGACCAGAACCGATTTGTTACCTCCACTAGATGCAGTATTGGAGCAGGCAACAGAGGCATACTTCCCGCTCGGACATACGTCCATTCGGTAATCGTGTTTACACGATAGGATGGACCTCTCTTCTCCAACACATTTGACGTTGTTGATGGCGATCTTGTATTTGCTCATGTTTCCAAACACTGAGCAGCAGATACTGATGCCGTTCCGATATCCGAGCATTCGACAGGCAACTTGGGCGTCAACATCGTCAAAATCGTCGGCGCACACCAACACATACTCGTTATCCTGCCAAACCTCTACGGCACCGAAGGTGATGTTTGGTTCTAGTCGTACTGCAGAACAGACAGATATTGTGAAAGTCAAGACAATAACATGGCAATTTTTTTTTTCGAAAATAAATATTATAACTTAAAATCATGCAGTGATCATTTGTTATGTAAAACTCACATGTCTTCTGCAGTTTGAATGGTAAAGTTTTTACACCAAAAACATTTTGTTTAAATGTATCAGAAATTTGCAACTCAGATGCCTAAAAGTTTTATTATCAAAAACATTTTGTTTTAATTTACCAGAAATGGACAACTTGGTTACCTTTTCCTGTACAGTAGACGCTGGCGTCATATCTGTGTGTGCGGCATGATGTGTGTGTGACGTTCCATCCCGTACTTCCACAACCCCAGACGGCCTTCTCATCTCCAGTACAGTGCACATAGTACAGCCAGGATCGCCCAGTTCCAGGAGGAAATGTTCCGGCTGACATAGCCACACCGTCCACAAAGCCAAGTTGGCGACACACTACCTTGGCGTTGTCGTTATTCCAAAATGAGTCGCAAATCGTACCCCATTCTCCATTGTAGGCCATCTCCACGCGACCACTGTACTGGTTGTCTGAGCCTCCTAGACGTATCTGAAACCCTTAAAATAGAGAACAAGATTGAGTCATATCACTTGTGTGCAAGTATTGAAGGTAACTTTTGCAACATCTTTTAATAAAAGCAGAGAGGAATAAATACAGATTTCGTGAAACATCTGTTTATCCCAGTCCATGTTTAATTGATCTTTTCAATTATGTCTAGAGCCATATGATTTATTCAATCCTAGCAATGATAACTAAAAATGAGGTGGTCGGGTGAAGCAGTGGATCACACACTCGCCTTTCCCGATTGGATGTAAAAAGGTATGGGGTTGCCTGCACGACCATGTGGGTTTTCTGCAGGCACTCTGGATTCCACATTAAGACCCCCCTCGCGCTAACATCCCGGCCAACAAGAGTGATTAATATCAGTTAAAATAACATGTTTCATAATTGTTGTAAAAATTAAAAGATTTTCAGAAGACAGGTAACCTCAATGAAATCATTTAGAACCATTTTTCTTTAAAAGACTCAACCAGAACTGAGATTGATAGAATCTTCCCCTACCTTGAGGGTGTGACAGAGAAATCTCCAGCCCGAGGCTCTGCCGAGGGTTAGACAACCAAAAAAATCACCCTGCAGGTTGGAGATTTCTCTGTTACACCCTCAAGGTAAGGGATGATTATTTTTCTCCCATCCTATTATTTCAGTCACAGCTCCGCCGACAGTAGTCTGCCATGTTTGTAAACAAAAATACATGTGGGGTATGCATATAGTCATTCAATTTTGATGACATCACAATTACTGATGACGCATTTTAATGACGTCACACTTGAACACGTGCTAATCGGCACAAGGCTATCTCCCCCTAAGGGGGTGACAGGCTAAAACGGGAGACACACATGTGAAGGGTGGGAGAATTCATTATCATATCTCAATTGAGAGGGTTGAACTTACCAGAACTCCTGTAGCAAAATACTCGAGCTGCCAGACGATTAGATCGGCATGAAGTTTGAGCAGCAGTCTCGTTGTATGGGCATTGATTAATGTTGGTTTCATTGCCGAGACAGTTGACATTGGACATCCAGATTGGAGTACGAGAGCTGTAGTACCTTGAACCAAACATGGCTCCACCCTGATATCCCATCTGTCGACAAACCACCATCGCATCCTTTTCCGTCCAGCCGTCAGCACAGATGGTTCCATTGATGCCATGCTTTTCTACTAAAACTGTGGCGGGGAAGTCCCCAGCAGGGATAACCTTAACCTCTGTTGAAAAGAAATATAGAGAGAGCTTATATATAAAACATTTCTATTATTTTTTGTATTAACTCGTGAAAATTTATTCATGTATTTTTCATATACATGTTACAGGAAAGAAAAAATGTAGTTTTCAGACAGGGAATTGAACCCTTCGGGCCCTTTATTAAATAATAAAGATACTTACCGTTATTTTCAACAGGATTTTTTGAACAAAGGACGCTGGCGTAGTTGTAGGACCTTTTTGGACATGTGCCCTCCGTGAACTGACACTTGGAAATGGTCTGTTCTTCGCCTGTACAGTTGAGCTGGAGGATCGAGTCAAGATAGTACTTGGATCCAAAGGCGCCAGGCATCAGCGGTTTACTGTAGGGGAAGCCAAGCTCTTGACACACAACACTGGCATCACTCTGGTCGAATTGGTCAGCACACACGGTGACCCATTTACCGTTGTTGTACATCTCCACCCGTCCAGTGGTAGCGTGGTCCTGACTCTCACCATTGCTGATCCTCACTGAAAACAATTCCATTTATACTTTTATACAATATAGCTATAATAGACTTCGCACGACGCAAACCCTATCAATTCTTGCACATCTTACTGATTTATTGAGTTTATCAACTTTCAGGGGGTGTACAATTCTACAATAATAATATACAACATTTGATATAGCTCCCTATCTAGCTAACATAAGCCACTCTTTAGCGCTTTACAGTACAAAGATATACAATTAATACAATTAGCATAAACATTAATCAATACAATTTTGAGGAATTCGCAGGAGTTGCCTTAATTATCAGGCGCTAACTGCTAGTCCTATGCCACCTGGCTAATATCTCCCTATGTGTGTTTGGCTGCATGTGTGCTGAAGATTTAATGTGTTCTGTTTGTAGTGGGACCGTGCTTCCAACGTGTGGGCAGGAGAAAAACACTTTCTCTGAATATCCATGCATAAGACGTACATCTTAGAGGATTGAACCCCGGCCGTCTGCATGGAAGGCCAGGGTGTTAACCACTCGACCAATCCGCTAATATAAGCCAGATGCTACAGATCAGTAGTAAATTCTATGTCAGAGCTTAAATGAAACTTTTCAATATTTCCTATGAAAATACAGACTTGAGTATGTAATAGAGTTTTTCACAATTTGCATGTGGACTAGTACTCTAAATACAACATTGTACACCCTTGATATTAATATGATATTACGAATGTAAGAATGAGATACTCCACACCTCTTTTATTACTAATATTAAGTGCACTCATAATGTTCCCACATCATTGTTAATTTTCAAGTTACAGATGTCATGATTAAGCACTACTGCTATCAGTTAACAGTCAGGGATACAGTGGTTTTATATTTAGCACTTATGATTTAGCACATTACAGCAAGTAAGAATTTACGTATGACTACTGCTAATTACGTTTACAGTACACCGTATTTATATTGAGGAATGGTCCAGAATTAAACTAATGTGTTCAATGATCTTTTTACCTTAGTTATCATTTCAGCATTGTTATTGTTTTTTTTTCTGTAAATCCCAATGACTGGACTGATATATTTGTTTAATTACAAAGCAAAAATGAAAAGTACCTGGTAATGGCCAACTATTGATTTAATATGCATCTTAAAAATTAATTTAGAATAACAATGTGACATCAGAACAAGTTGTAGGTTATAATATTAAAGATTATAAATGTACAGAAAGTAAGTGATCTTGAAACAAGCCCATATATTTACCGTTGTTGTAACAGAAAACACCAGCATTGTGGTTTGGATTATTACAACGTGATTCAATTCCTCGCTTCCAGCCTGGGTTCTTACACATGAAGATACTCTTCTCAGCACCAAAACAGTTCATGGATGTCAGAAACTTTGGCATTGGGGGTCCAGCTAAACCTCTGAATGAAATAAATAAATCATTAAAAAAATGACATATATTACAAAATGATTTACCCAGTAATTCAATTTGTTGTGCTCTTTGAAGTAATTTGGATTCAAGGATTTTGACAGTGTTCTATATTTTTTCTAGACTTATAACAATCCAGGCCACTTGGCTAATAAATCACAGCATCCAGACTAACAAAGTTTTACTGTACACAGAAAGGGAAGTGTCTAGACTGACAAGGTTACAATGTTGACAGTTTTAATTAAAACCTAGAGACTAATCAGGATTCTCTGTGCGCACAAACATGTCCAGATTAACACAAACATGTCCAGATTACATGTCCAGATTAACACCAACATGTCCAGATTAACACAAACATGTCCAGATTAACTCCAGATTAACACAAACATGTCCAGATTAACACAAACATGTCCAGATTAACACCAACATGTCCAGATTAACACCAACATGTCCAGATTACACCAACATGTCCAGATTAACACCAACATGTCCAGATTAACACAAACATGTCCAGATTAACAAAGTTACAAAGTACCGTAATGTATATAGCGGTTATAGTTCGCGGGGGTTTTAATTTCGCTATATCCGTGCTTTGACTAATATATTCCACGAATTCTAAACACCAGCAAAATGATCGAAAATGTTATTAAACCACTTTTACAGACCTTATCACAGCATGTTGAAAATAATTATAACCCAACGCTGTCATGCAAGCTTAAACTCAAACCAGATAATTACAGGACAACTGGGCAGTCCATGTAAAAACAACACTTACATATAAGTGGACGCAACATATTTTTATGTACACAGTAGGTGATTAATTGATTACTCCTACAAAGGTACATACACATTTCATTTTCTTTCGAGTGAAGTCACTAACGGATGGCGACGCTCTGGATCAGTGTTTTCAAAAGGTTTACCGGTATTTCGAGGTTCAACTCTTAAATCATGACACTCAAAATACTTTGCACGACACATGGGATTTGGGTGCACAGCAAAATTTAACCCTCGAGAATATGTTCCCAACATACATATAATGGACCCAACAAATTTAAAGCGATATACACAAGCCATGGTGTTCAGACTAACAAGGCTTCAATCGAAGCATGAAGTGTACCTTCTGTACTCGCCGTCCCTGAAGCCTAGTTGTTTGCAGGCCACCGTCGCATCATATCTTGACCAACCGATGTCACAAATGGATCCACGCTGATCGTCCATCACAATCTCTAACCGACCGAAGTTGTCTAGGCCACCAACCAAGTGCAACTTAGGAGCTGTAATACGGAACATAGACTTTACTTCAAGCAAAATAAGAAGTATCTTGGTAACTCATTGTTGATTATATATCAAAGTTGATTCTCATTGTACCTTAAACATTCATCATGATCAGCAATAGGTAGATCCATCAACTGTCAGACTCATTGACATAAGTTATGTGGCAAAACTACGCGGTACAACAAGGCATTGCAGACAATATTTATACCCTAGCTATTAGGACTGATCAGAAATGCTAACAGAGCATGTATATAAAGTTTGACGACAATCATATAGGAAATGATATGTCTGTATGGAGCAGTGAGGACAAAATTATATTTATAGTAAAATTAACTTTTTTTTCACCAGAAGGTCAAAATGAAAACTGATACAAGAGTTGATGTTTGAGAACATGTATGTGATATTTCATCACAATCAGATTTGAAATAAAATCTGTAGAGCCATTCCACAAAAAATCTATTTGTAGTAAGGTGACCTTGTTTTAACCCAAACAGATTGATGCACAGACTGATGTTTTTGTGTTTCACCTGTACAACTTACCTGTTGTTTTTGTGTTCACCTATACAACTTACCTGTATTTTTGTGCTACATCTGTACAAATTACCTGATGTTTTTGTGTTTCACCTGTACAACTTACCTGTATTTTTGTAACACAGCACACCTGCCGCTCCGGAGTACTGAGAGTCACATTCATCTCCTCCCACAGAACAGTTAAACAAAGATGACTCATTGCCGAGACAGTTTACTTGTCCCATGAAGAAGGGTCCGCTCCCTGATGGCGTCTCCTGGAAGGCCACTCCACCTGAAATTGTATTACCATTGGTAAAATAACCATCATATTAGTGTAACAGAGGTCATTATTTTTTCAATGCCTCTGCTAGGAGTCGAACCCGGGACCACTGGTTTACTAGTCTTACGCTCTACGGAATGAGCTTAAGAGAAATTCTCCCTAGCTGAGTCGGTAGGAAGCAGCTAATATTTTACCAGGGTGACATACTCCCTCTCCAGGAAAGAACTTGTCCCAAGTTTTCCAGGGGTCATAGTGATTCCTTTGCAAGTATCGCCGAGTATTTTTGATATCTCCAGAGTCCCTACGTGGGCGCCAAAGTAACAGGTCATTATTTTGCATATAATTAACATTGGAATAAAAAGCATCTTTTCCAAAGTCCGTGCCAGAATGAATGTAAGTTGGTAAAATACATATTTACTGTGAATCCTGCTTGGGAATTGTAGAAGCGGAAATATAAATATATACAGATAATGCTTCTAATAAATTTCAAATTGTTTTACCCAACCTGCCATCATAAAAACACTTTTTTTGAATATATATGAAAGAAAACAGGTAGCTAAGCCTGTCAACATACCTCTGAACTTGAGCGAACGACAGACAACGTCAGCATCCTTGTCGTCCCATGAGCTGGGACAGATACGCCCCCAGATGCCGAATTGTTTGATACCCACACGGCCCGATTGCGATGGAGAGATTCCAGAACTGTTCTCTAGACGCATTTCACTGGCTGTAACAGATCACACAGGCCAGTAATAATAAAGAGGAAATCTTTCTACCATCTGTCATACAAAAAGACAATCTGATTAAAATCATCTATTACATGGCTCCGTCTGAACATCGTTCAGAAGTATAGTACGATGTTAACAGAGCCATGTCACAGATGATTTTAATCAAACAGATTCTCTAGTTTTAATCTACTGTAGATCTCCTATTTCGATGAAATACATGTAAAAGCAATGGTTTCTTTTACACAGAGCGTTGAACTCAATTTAAAATACGATTTGAATAAATATCAACAAGAACTTTGTATCTGCTTTTCATTAATTCATTAATTCAAATACTTGCAAATAAATTATATAATTTTACTTTTATTTTATAAATTAATTCACATTAACTAGAAAAGACACAGCTGATGAATGTCTTTTTTATATTTCCTTCATGTCTATTCATCACCTCTTCCAATATCTGTAACATCAACGATAAAAGCTCAAAAACATAGACAAAACATGAGGACAACGATTTATACGCATATATTCATCTTCAAGATCCAAGGCCTCCGCTTTAAATACACATATCTTCTCTGCACCCCTGGAAAATGTCATGACAAATTTGAAGGCTCATGGTAAGCTATTTGATTGATTTTAAGTAAAACAACCTTGACCAATCACTTGGCTGAAACCTGTCCTTAAAGACAACACAGGACTCCTACACCCAACTTTAAAAAGCCCGATGATTTTACCATTACCGATTTTACTGTAATGTTGCCGTGCAATTCCTATAACCTTCATCGAAGACATTAGACCAGTATACTTTTATCATCTGCAAAATGTTGCATAAATAACCTTCAATTTCCTTATGGCACATTCCATGGGTGCAGAGAATGAAAGCGCATTGAAAGCTAAATCCTTGGATTTTGAAGATGGCATATATTTGAAATGATGTGACTGAGCAACTTTTGACACTTACATATACTGAGAGATCCGTTATAACAGGAAACAGCAGCGTAGCCTAAGTAGTTATCTCTCTGACATCCTCGGAACCTGTCGTACCCGCAATCTTCTATCTTGGTCTCATTTCCTGTGCAGTTCAGGTTCGGCCAGGTGTAGCGGCCGTAAAATGTACCAAACGATCCTGGTGGAAGGGCCCGTCCATTGGTAAAGCCTAATTGCGTACAGATGACCATTGCGTCCTTGGTGTCGAATCCCTCTCCACACAAGACTGACCAGAACTGGTCCATTACTTTGACCACTCCGTATGAATGGTCCCCTCGTGACAGCCTCACTATAGGAATAAATATACCTTACATTGTATCACACATAAATATTTAAACAAGCCACTCAGATTGATATTTCTCTTACCCTAGACAGGTGTATCCATACTTTTACTGGTGTGACATTTCCTTGTCCCAACCTAGGGTTGAGATGGGGGGATTCCCCTATTCATAACAATGGTATGACGTCACTTCAACAATACAATGACGTCACATCAACAATCCATCAATGTTACATCAACCCTGAATTTAGCATGTAACGATATCATTACATTGTGTATATGATACACAGTGGGAGAACAGGGTAAGAGAAAAAGAATCATTCACCACCTTGTGAGTGAGATAGGAGAATCTGAACCCTCGGGGAAAGATTCTTAAGTTGCCAAACACTCGGCAAATCCACATGTTTGACAACTTAAGATTCTCTCTCCTCCCC
>NW_018408493.1:1594653-1662514 GCF_002113885.1 Mizuhopecten yessoensis
CCCCCCCACCCTTGTGGTTGAGATTCCCCTATATCACCCCGTAAGACCCCCAAGGGGGTCAGAGATTCTATTAGTCTGCCCTGTGCCATGCTTTTACCATCAATGCACATGTCAAGTTTGATCTGTCTAGCATTTATAGTTTCAGTGAAACTAACTTAAACACAAAAACTTGATGTTGATGGAGATGCTGACATTCAATGGACTTTGAAAGGTAGGCCGCACCCAGCATTTGATGCGTGGGTTGAGATGTACTACTTAAGATGCATCTATGGTCCAAGTTTGGTTGGTGTAGCACTTACACTTTCAGTGAAACTAACTTAAACGCAAAACTTAATGTTGCAGCCACTGCCAGAAAAGCAATACCGTAGTCTCGTTTCCGCTACTTCGTGGCGGCAAGACAAAATTACCTTTTTTATAAAAAAGATGTAGCTTGAGATTTTTTTTTGTTTGAAACCTGTCAAATCTGACACAATGTAGGATGCAATATACTTGTGAGATTACACAGGTTGTCAGAATACACAGGTCTTATCTTGTAATTTTCTTGAGAAGTAAGATTTCAGCATTATCTCTGTTGGCTTATACAAGAGGATGACAGAATATACAGGAATCTGATTAGACAAATTTCACTAAAGGAAGATATTTTGATATCTTTCAAAAGTAGAAAGGAGCATTATTCATGCTAGGAGTTGATCCATAACTAGAATTCATCTAGATACAAGGAATGCATGTAATTCATTTCCAATAGATTCCAATATATTAGACAGATTGTTATTCCAAACTTTTTGCTGAAGATTTTGAGTACAGCATAATTCAAAAATATATAAGCAGTTACACAGTTCAACTGTTTATGAAAGTTTACCATTTTTATAACAGATGACGGAGGCGTCGCGAGAATGGTCCGAGCAATCACTGTTGTTATACACCATCCAGCCATGATTCCTACACTGAAGAATGGATTTTTCTTGTCCGTAACACCCCAGACCACTCATCATGATTGGACCTGTGCCTTTCCCGTAGTAGGAATCAGATATTGGTTCTCCATCAGCAAATCCTTTCATGGACTTGCACAACACCCTGGCATCACTAGACGACCAGGATTTATCGCAGACGCTTCCAGTAACACCGTCGTATGTGACCTGTACACGTCCGAAGTAGCTTCCACCTCCAGCCAAACTGACCGTCACACCTAAGAAAACACACAAAAGGACACTCGTGTAACACTTCAAAAATTCCAAAATGACCAGTTTAAGTTGTGGCACTGAACACAAGGATGTATATATGCAATATCAATATTACTCAATACTCTTATATATTGTATAATGGACATTTTTGTCACAGTTTAACTTTTGCAATTTCCACCCTCTGCAAGAAGGGCAAATTAACCATTACAACATATGATAGTAGAACATCATAAAATACATAATAATTAAATGTGACAGGCCAAATTAACACAGGCCAAATTAGCACAGGCCAATTCAATCTAACACAGGCCAAATTAACACAGGCCAATCTAACACAGGCCAAATTAACACAGGCCAATCTAACACAGGCCAAATTAACACAGGCCAAACTAACACATTAACACAGGCCATTCTAACACAGGCCAAATTAACACAGGCCAATCTAACACAGGCCAAATTAGCACAGGCCAATTCAATCTAACACAGGCCAATCTAACACAGGCCAAATTAACACAGGCCAATCTAACACATTAACACAGGCCAAATTAACACAGGCCAAATTAACACAGGCCAATCTAACACAGGCCAAATCACCACAGGCCAATCTAGCACAGGCCAATCTAACACATCAACACAGCCCAAATTAACACAGGCCACTCTAACACAGGCCAAATTAACCCAGGCCAAACTAACACAGGCCAATCTAACACAGGCCAAATTAACACAGGCCAATCTAACACGGGGCAAATTAACACAGGTCAATTCAATCTAACACAGGCCAAATTAACACAGGCCAATCTAACACAGGCCAAATTAACACAGGCCAAATTAACACAGGCCAATCTAACATAGGCCAAATTACCACAGGCCAATCTAACACAGGCCAAATTAACACAGGCCAATCTAACACTGGGCAAATTAACACAATAATACAACTTTTCAACTGTTATGTCAGAGGAGAAATAATTATGGTATTAAATTTAGCACAAAATGTCTGATAACATATCGGTGTTATTGAAACCTTGATGATGGTCAAATAAAAATTCAAAATATCAACATAAATTCTTGGGGCCTGTTTGTTTATGCGGAACAACCGGTTTGTCCATTTTTAAATGTAACAATATCGGGTATAAATCCTGAAGGACCTGCAAATGATTATGCAGGCCTTGCAAGGCTGTGTCAAGGCTCGCCTGAAAGCAGCATCAGATAAATAGGTCTGACCTTGATTAATAAACGAACAACTGTGGTCCGACCGTTTGAACAAAAACGGCCTAGGTTGTGTGATAAAAGGCATACTTAAACCTTATTTCCATTTGATAGAGGACTAATGAAACCTGTCGATTAGTTTCATTTTATTTTGGCAAAAAGCCATGTTAAAATGAAAACTTCTTCCCTCAATTTATAAATAAAAAAATAATAAAATAAAAAATAAATGCAATAAAGACAACACATGCTAAAAGTTAATTGGTTCACAAGGAGAAAAAGTTATTTCAAAGATCATGAAAACATATATTCAGATGGACTGACCAGATTAATCTATAAGATACAAGTAAAAACTTATTTCATTTAATGGAAATAGAGTGACGTCAAGGACTCACTTTTGTTAAAACATAGGGCATAAGCAGCACGACACGAATGCACTGGACGACCCCAGGAGTCTGACACGCTCACACAAGATTCCAGACTAGATTCTTTCCCACTGCAGTTCAGCTGTGTTATCCAAATTGGACGAAGAGTCTCATTGACAGTTCCATAGGCCTTTCCATCAGTAAATCCTCGCTCTATACACACAACCCTTGCCGCCAGATCGTTCCATTCGGTCCCAGTGGAGCAAACTTGACCCCAAATACCATGCTTACGGACGTTTACTTCTCCCCAGTGCCGAGAACCATTCAATAGATCTACATGAAAAGCTGTAAAAATAAAGGTTTATTTATTAAACAAAATCTGTTTATTAAAATGTAACTTGTGCCAATAGTGAGGTCTTATTAAAACAAATGTCAAGCAAACTTTATGATTTCCCAGTAATTTCTTAAATTTGGTCAAGTCGTGCGTGGTACATTCATCAATATCAATTTTCTTCAAAATTATTTTACCTTGGAATCTTGAGACTCATATATATTCTACAAATAATAACAGTGTGCTTACGTCTGAAAATCGTTAAATCTGACTCATATTCTATAACTGCAAAATCTCATGTGAATCAAATGGTACATTTTAATTTTTAATTTCTGTTTTCAAATTTATCATTGCACAACATGTTGAGATTTTGCTTAGCTGTTATCGAATGGAGTAAGTGACAAATGGAAATGTTCCTTGAGAGATACTTTGCAGCTTTATGATGCAATTAGCATGCCTGAGAAAGAGTTGATTTGATATTTATCCTGTGCTGAAGAAAGCCCAGAGGATTATGCCCGTACACTTAGACACTTATTTTATCGACACAATCGTGTTAACAATTCACTCCGTCTGGGTCTAATATCATCAATTCGTTTTCGATCAATAGTTTAAAATGTCACAAAGGTATTGCATGGTCAGAAACTGTTCATGGCTAATCATTTGCTGTTGTCACGAAATCTTTCAGCACTTTTTCTGCTGCAAGTTTTCTTCCATTAGTTACATAGAGTGGTGATGATATAATAATTAACCAGAGTGACAGTTTAATTAATGGCATAGTATGTAACTTTTAAGTCAAATCTATCTATAAGCTATGTAAATATGGTAGCAATAGACAGGTAACCTTTATACAATAGTATCAATCAAATGGAAAAGTGGTTTCAAAACATATGGTAGATATGGACAGGTGCACAGCAGATACATGTATAGACAGGTGACAGCTATGGGTAAGTGGTATATATATATGGACAGGTAGTAGATACATGTATAGATAGTTGGTAGCTATAGACAGGTCACAGATATGGACAGGTATAGCTAAAGACAGGTGGTAGATAAGGAAAGGTGGTAGATAAGGAAAGGTGGTAGACATGTACAGGTGGTAGACATGGAAAGGTATAGGTATATACAGGTGGTACATGTAGATATGGACAGGTATAGCTATAGACAGGTGGTACATGTAGATATAGACAGGTGATAGACATGGAAAGGTATAGCTATAGACAGGTGGTAGATAAGGACAGGTGGTAGACATGGAAAGGTATAGCTATAGATAGGTGGTAGATATAGACAGGTGTAGCTATAGACAGTTGGAACAGTGCAGCTATGGCCAAAATGTAACTATGGACAGGTGGTAGACATGGAAAGGTATAGCTATAAACAGGGGGTAGACATGAAAAGGTATAGCTATAGACAGGTGGTAGATAAGGACAGGTGGTAGACATGGAAAGGTATAGCTATAGACAGGTGGTAGATAAAGACAGGTATAGCTATAGACAGGTGGTAGATAAGGACAGGTGGTAGACATGGAAAGGTATAGCTATAGACAGGTGGTAGATAAGGACAGGTATAGCTATAGATAGGTGGTAGATATAGACAGGTGTAGCTATAGACAGTTGGTACAGTGAAGCTATGGCCAAAACGTAACTTCGGACAGGTGGTAGCTATATCAATGGTAGCTATAGACAGATGGTAGCTATAGACAAGTGGTATATTTAGACAGGTGGGTTATAGAAAATGGTTGATGTAGACAGGTGATAGCTATAGACAATTGATTGTCTTAAATCATGAGGTAGCTATAGACAGGTAGCTCTGTACACATATAGCAAAGGGTAGGTGGTAACTATAGACAGGTGGTAGATATAGACAGGTGGTAGATATAGACAGGTGATAGCTATAGACAATTGATTGTCTTAAATCATGAGGTAGCTATAGACAGGTAGCTCTGTACACATATAGCAAAGGGTACATGTAGGTGGTAACTATAGACAGGTGGTATCTTCACACAATTTTTAGAGACAGATAAGATTATTACTTTTATTGATTGTGATAAACACAGACAAGCATTAAAATAGTAGCATCGGACCTGATTTAATAAAAAGAATTTGAAATGAAATTACAAATGTAACTCTGACCAATGTAATAATATATGACAAGTGTATCCTTTCTAGATGGATCGAGTGTTTTACCAGAACCAAAGCTGTAAGTTTATATTAGATTTATTGGCAATCAGGATATGTAATTACACTGAAGGTAGAAAGTGAACTCTTGGTATTGAGTAGATTATTATCTAACCTTACGTAAAGAATATCCAACATTCCTTTGCAGACCAAGCACTGCAATAATCGGTACAACATATGGGTCCAGGTATGTGTCATATTCTAGGTGTAACTTATCATGCAGTACAATAAATAAAACTTAATTAAATTTTACAAGAAAACATGTTAATTATGTGAAGTTAATGTACATAATATAAACATAATCAATGACCTGCAGGTTGGGACAATTAATTTTGAAATTCAAAACGAAAAACTCAGGAATTATAAATGCTAAAAGCTATAAAAAAAAATGCCTACTCAGCAAACCACCTTATAGGTATACCTGGTAGTAGTAAGTTAATTGTCTGCTGTGGTTCAGCTTGCCACCGACTCCCCATATAGAACACTTTCTAAATACATTTGTATCTTATGTGGTAGAGCTCACCCAACCTGGTTATATATATAGCTTCTATATGTTTCTTGTTGTTCAGCTCTCCACAAACTACGAATACTAGGAAACTTTCTAAACATCTATAAACTGGTTAGTTCAAACTTTTTAAAACTGAAGACTTCAATATTTTACATAATATTTTTCAAAAGTGCCTTTTCCCCTATATTTGGGTAATTATATCGTTACACATTCTAGATATACATTTGTATAATTATGTAGATTTCATTTACTACCCTTTTCCTGCAGGGCCAACACATAATCTCTGACTCAAAGTAGGAGATGGGCTTATAACGGAACAAGACAATGAAATAGCATAAGTTCCCATTTCTACTGAACTGTTATATATACGAGTGGGCTTATTACCAAGCACGGGCTTATTGCTGAAGTAATGTTGTAAAAACAATAATTAATATATTTAAATACATGTATATTTTTTTATCCATTTACCTCAAAACACCATTTAAATCATTATTCAAGACCTCTCATAGATTAATGTACAGGTGTTTTATTTTTTTTCGGCCCCTAATATTTGTGGCTTTGCTGAAATGGTTTATTTTGCAGGATCTATATTTTGTAAATAGTGTTACGTCTATATCTTACACAATAACGGGTCGTAACCCAGGGTATATACTTACACATATCAACATCACTTTTGGATTTGTTATAACATATGGCCGATGCTCTGTTCATGGTGCCGCATTTGCTTGCGATCGTGTTGTGTGTGCAGTTGATGAGTTCTTTTTCATTACCCGCACATTTGAATCGGGTCAAGGCCTTGTTTGCTAAGGAGTCTGTGGACATCTTGCCGAGCTTGGAACCACGAAGGTACATGGCATCTTTGTATCCCAGTTGTTTACACAGAACTTTAGCATCGGGATATCCCCATTCTTCATCACACACCTGAACCCATCCGTCGTCTAGACGCACCTCCACTGTCCCAACATCAGTGCGCCCACGTGACTGTAACCTCACTGTAACAGGTAAGGATAGATACATTGATATACTTTTGCATATCAAACAGAATTTTTTACATTTTTTTCCCTGAAAAAGCAGTCTTCTTTCTAAATAACTTCCAATATTTTACTGAAAAAAAAGTAACACAAAAAATTTCAAACTTATCAAAAGCATTTAAAAAGAACCAAAAATCTATCTTAAAACAGCGATGTTCTTCATTCCAAACAATTTCAATATTTGATTGAAACATGTATACATATATATAACTATATCTATCCCTATTTAATAAACATGATGACAGCAAAGAGCTTTCGGTTGTCCCTTAGCATTTAGCAATTCCATAAGTCAAAATACTTTTCTCTTAAATCTATTGGGTCAAAACATGTCAAATGTCCTTCCACCCAAAATTCTAAGCTAATTTAAGGATGTAAAAAAAGGACATATTCTCAAGGGTCTACTGAAAGTTCTGCAACAACAAACACTATCTTGAACTAGCATAGAGTATATAGTACATTGAACATGGTCTTGTAATTGTAACAGTTTTCTCAATATTGTAATTCATGCAGAGGTGTGCAAGAAATATCTGTATTCTTAAGCAGATCCTCTCTAAATTCCGACTTTTCAATTAACATTTAAATAAGCAAGTTGATAGAATATTACTAAAGAACAAGTGTGACATCAAAACAAAGAAGTTTCAAAAAAACCCAACAGAATAGAAAAAGAAACTACCTGGTACCCCAATTATCATAGTGGGAAAAAGCAGATCAATCTTTTTCAGTTTCCCTGATCTGATCAAGATATTTAGATACAGAAGAAAACCTCTCATTCCAACAGGAGGCCCCCCATTATATTAATTGCCTCATGCAATCATACAGTGGAATACATATATGTCTACCAAGTATTCCTTTTTGCTAAACATGCAGGGATGCAAGATGATCTGTAATCTAATGGAGGGAAACAGTGCAGTCGATGCAACAAAAACCTGTCATCTTTCTGCATATCTCTGCATAGTATATTGAAAATTCTAATAATTAATTCTTATAAAATATAACATTTTAATGGTATATTATAAATTCTTATAATTAATTCCTAAAAAATATAACATTGTATTGATATAGTATCAATTCCTAAAAACATTACATTTTATTGGTAAAATATAAATTCTAATAATTTATTCTTATAAAACATTACATTGTATTGGTATATTATAAATTATAATAATTAATTCTTATAAACATTAACAGGTTCGAATTCTAAAGGAGCTGTCAACATGACAGAAAAACCGATACATAATGTACTATTATTGTTGCATATATGTTAATTATAAGGTAAATATCTAAGGTTAATCAATTCAACATCTAGCTGATATCCATATATACATGTCTTCACTGTGTTTTGTGTGGTAGCTGTATTTTTCTATGCCGACACACTGACGGGTAAAGCATTCTTCTGACATCAAACAAATGTCAAAGACACACTGTTGTGTTGAGCATGTTCCAACGCATGTTAATGTGTCAATGACTGTCAGACAACAACATGTCAGCCGAAACAGAAGGACAGTTTATATATATACGATGGACAGTCTATTGTAAGCAGTGTTTATATATTTACGATGGACAGTCTATTGTAAGCTGTGTTTATATATATATTCGATTGACAGTGTATTGTTATAAGCGGTGTTTATATATACGATGTGTGTGATGCATATTGCTAGGTGTTTTTGTATGACTTTGCCTGACAGTAAATCAGACCCATTTGATTTTAACCATACATGATTCTTAAGTTTTCTCTAAAATTGAAATTCTCTTGGGGGGAAAAGAGAAAAAAAAAAAAGAATTATAATTGGCCAAATTGGGATTCAATTACAAAAGATATAGGGTATGAGGAATTCAATTGTGTAATGGCCCTGCCCTCATCATCCCAGCAGCAAAGGTCTTGAGGCCAAAAATGGAAATAGGAAAATATGTATTTAAAAGAAAATATTCAAAAGGAGATACCAGCCAAATTATTTTTTAGGCCAAGGACACAAAATTGCTTTGTATTAGCTGACATGTAACCAAAGAAACCACAACATCTTACTGTGTGGAAATTTACTATTGAGAAGTTTGCAGGCTAACTTTTGGTTATGCACAAACCCACTTATTCTGACCAAATAGCAACGGAATGTGCATGCTTTTGGAGTAAAAAAATCACTATTTAAGCCATTAGAACACATATTTTCTACGACCACATCCACTACTTGAGCAAAGAAAACATGTTTTTGTACTCAAACAGGTCAGAAACTGCTTTGTTAAAGAAAATATTTAATTTAAATACCCCCCCTGAGGCTACTAATATGCATCACAAAATTCAAGAAGAATTGAAACATAAATTGACAGTGTGGTTATTCTTCTTAAATAACGTCCTATCCCCGCATAAGTAATGAGCCTGTTTGTGTGTACATGTATTCAGTACCAAGAGGGGAGAAAGGTAAGGACCTTGTAAGACATTGAGCTTTGACACTCACCTGACGGTAAGGTCCTTGTTAGACATTGACCTTTGACCTTCACCTGACGGTAAGGTCCTTGTAAGACATTGAGCTTTGACACTCACCTGACGGTAAGGACCTTGTAAGACATTGAGCTTTGACACTCACCTGACAGTAAGGTCCTTGTTAGACATTGAGCTTTGACACTCACCTGACGGTAAGGTCCTTCTAAGACATTGAGCTTTGACACTCACCTGACGGTAAGGTCCTTGTAAGACATTGAGCTTTGACATTCACCTGACGGTAAGGACCTTGTAAGACATTGAGCTTTGACACTCACCTGACTTGTCGTAACAGGAGACCCCAGCATCCTCGTAGTGCCGACAGTTGTTAATGCCCCAGCCATTGTGCTGACAGCCGTCAAGTGTTCTCTCCGAACCTGTACACTGCACATTGTCAAGATAGATAGCACCTGTGCCCTCTCCGAACGGGGAATTGGAATGCGACTACAACAACGAACATGTAAATATCATGTTTTTTATTCAAAACATGTATATACGAATAGTCAATAAGGAGGAAAAAATCCAAACGTTCCAACTAAATAATGCATCGAAATTACTTTCTAGGAAATAACAGCTAGCCAACTTATTTTTCAGACCAAGGACACAAAATTGATGTATATTAGCTGACATGTAAGCGAAGAAAACAACATCTAACTGAGTGCAAATTTACTATTTAGAAGTTTGCTGGCCAATAGAGTACATCTTTTTGGTTATGCACAATCTCACAAATTCAAGGGAATGTGCATGCTTTTGGTGCAAAAATCAACTATTTAACCCTTTCACCATCGTACACCACAAATATAATGGACACATCCATATCAATGCATGGTTAAGTCTACTAAAGTTACATAGGGGTTAAAGGGTTTAGTCTTGGGAACAGAAGTTTTCTGTGCACAAATCCAAGAAAACATGTTTTCTGTAATCAAACATGCATTTTGGGCAAAATGAATATTTGACTACATTTATTGCACCAAATTACAATATGTGGGCCTTCTAATAATCAAAGAAAGGGAAATTATTTACAGCTGGAGCTGTCAGGACACGAGTAAACTTTATTCAGAAATGACAAAGTCTTGAAAATATCTTTGGTGTAGTTGGTGACCTCCCCCATAGGACCATCACATCTACATATGTACAACCAAAAGGCATTTATAGTTCTACCATTCATTTTACAAATTATACTGTAATAGCCTATACTTCAGAAACCCATTTGGTAAATTCTGAACTGTCATGGGTAATTTTTTATGCACCTTCTTAATTCTTCTAAAATACATTTTCTTGTTAAAATGTACCTTCAGCATTCAGATCTACGACTATAGTGACAATGATTTAGAACTAGGAAATATTTCAATTTACTACTCTGGACTACCATGAAAAATTGCAGAGTATCTAACCCTGTAGTGAATAATGAAAACGTATAGATGATTTTTCCTCTGATGGGAACTAATAAGTAGATGAAACATAAAATAGAAGATAGGAGAGGAAAAGATAAGATCCCAACAGTCACAATTGTGTGTGCTATACACATTATTGTATCCAGTGCTTCATTACACTTTTCATGTGCTCCAATGGTTAATTGAACAATCTTTGATATAAAAGTCAATGGGAGATTGCTTTTCTACCCCTCGACTAGCCCGTTGTGGTTGTACCTATTAAGTATAGCTTTCTGTTTTATGGTAAAGTGCAAGTTCCCCTGACTACAGCAAGGTAGCAATCAATAGAGGGGAGGGGGTGGGTTGTTACTTCGCTAAGAGTCTAGTACCAGCAATGGACTACTTCAAAAATACATTTCTCACACACATTCTTTTTTTACAAACTGAAAAATTAGGGGTAAGGGTTGAATGGGAGCATAATTTTCAATAGAATAAGGATGGTTCATTGATTCTGTACTTTAGTTTTGTTAATGTAGATTAATGCCGTGAAATCATTAATTGTTGTGAGAGATTTTTCATTGATATCATGGTTACTCTTAATCTACACATACAGTACGCGTCAGTGTATATATTTATATGTTACATGAAACAAAACAACCAGTACACATAAGTTTTACAACTGTCATAAGAAATGTGATCACACTGAAAAATCAAATTTTCTGAAAAAACTTTTCCCCCCACAAATTCATGTCCCCATAAATAACAAATAATATGTAAATAAAAAATTCTGTGAAATTTCAGCTCACCAAAATACATAATTTCACAGAATAATTATTTCAACTTACTGTTCCCCACTGGTGTCCAAGCTGTCGACACACAACCTGTGCATCCTGGTCCGACCATAAGTCATCACAAACTGTTCCCCAGTCAGTGCCATTGCGAGACACTTCAACACGCCCAGTCGTTGTTCCATCCCCACCCTGCAGTCGCACATGAATGACTGAAAAAACAAGCAGGATAGAGTCAAAATTCCATTAATCCAAATATTCTCCTGTAAATTCATTCTGTTATCTGGAATGTTACATATGGACAAATACTCAAATCAACAAATATGCGCATATGAAAGACTTGATTGGTCATGATATTATAACACCGATTTTTTGGCAACAAAACAAGTATGAGCAAACGCTGGGACAGTTCTTCATATACTCATTGATATGATGAATGCTTGTTTGTAAACAGGATCTGCCACTGCTAAAGAATGGTATGGCAATGGCCAACAATGAATTTTTTTCAGCCAACTTGAATAAAAAAAACACTGATATGGCCAGCAATTTTTTTTTCAGCCACACATGACCGTATTTGTAACAAAAAAAATGTCATCTGTAGAAGGGTTATTGAAATAGTTTGAAAGTTCCACAAAAATTCATGGTAAGTTATAAATATAGGTTTGTGAAAATTATTTGGTAACTATAAAAAGTCAAAACTACTTCCTACTGTATAGAAGAAAACCTGCATGCAGGAATCATTGTTCTCTACCTAGCCAACAGTGGAAAATCTTTCCTCTTAACTTAGAAGTGGAAACTTTTGCTTTTAGCCTTGCTAAAGGATATTTTGCGATCACTTTCAGCGTTTTATTTTAATACAACTGACTACTGCTGTACTAGTAAACATTCTTCATTGAGGATATGTTTACTAGGCTTAAGGCAACAGTTCTTTTTATTGAACCCAAGGTTCAACCAGTTGCCAAAGGTATTGGTATGTAATAGGAAAGAGCATAGCGTGCTTCCACCGGGGATCACACCCTCAATCTCTAGGTTCCTAGTTGGACGATATAACACCGAGCTACAGGGAAATTCCCTCTAGCTAGAAGGCGACCATTATCTTATGTACAATTAAAATCTGCCACAATACGTATACTCCCCCCTTTTTAAATAGGTTTGCCCTCGAACACCACCACCCAGGTTCTAACTCCCTGTCACCACAGGAAGGGCCAATGCCATGCAAGGACACCATTTGTAAAAGGAAAGAGACTGTGCTGCCAACGGGGATTGAACCCTCAATCTCCAGGTTCGTAGCCGGATGCTCTACCACTGAGCAAATGGGAAATTCCCTCTAGCTCGAAGGCAACCGTAATCCTATGTACAATTATAATCTGCCACCGGTATGATGTTAAGTGTTAAATTCTGCAGAGGAATTTGATCAGTCTTTGTTTCAATCAGAAGGGGAAAGATTTCTCTAAATAGTCATGAAACAGATGTACAATATAAGGGAAACAAAACTTCAACACATTTAACCAAAGGGATCAGATACCGGATGGAACATAATCTTTTAACACAAATTAAACTTTCTATCATACTTAGTTGAGTTATGCAAGCACTGGAGTCTGAAATTCTGTCAATAACTTATTATTAATCATTAACATAATTTCAGACTACGTCGTTATGTAGTTTACGTATACGTTGCTGTACTGACAAAAAATCACGTACAAACAGTTACCTATCAATAAAACCACGGAATTAGAATAGAGGGAAAGGCAACTGCCTCTTCGGCATAGGAAATATGTGCCGTGCACTTGATGTTGCGAGAAACTACGAGAAAGCGTGAGAATTTACGTGATTCGGGGAAAAAACCTGCCGCTTCAAACATCGAAGAAATTGATTGCCGTTCAGAAGTAACATATTTTGGGCTATCTCTACCGTTACATTGTCTGGATTTCAAAGTAAGTGATCTTTGCTAAACTTATGTTTAAATATGATTATGTTTGTTTTGTCGAATACCATAGAAATGTTGCAGAATGCGAAAGTTTATAGTAAACATACAGCGTTGCCAACTTGAATTATTTTATGGCTTCACACCTGCCATCGAGATCTACTTTACTTGCTAATAAATAGATTATTTTGACATACGGACTAAACCAAATTGTTTATTTATATGTTTTCCATTGCTTCGGGTGTTTTTTAAGTGAACCCATATCTCTGATTTTGTAGTATTTGTATTTTGAAATCAGTTGCTAATCGGTGTATTTTAATAATGGCCGCCATTTTGCCTTAGATTAATGATCGAGGGTGGGTTCATGAATGCATGTAATTCTCGGTAATTGATCATAACTATGTAATAATTTGTTTACATAACTACAATCTGGTATATTATCATGTACACAAAACAATTTCGATCGCACTGACGATCTAGAAAGTGTATTTTTAAGGCTCTGAATAAAGACCAAAATTCATCGTGATGCAATAGCGTGTGATTTCACTTCCTTCATCGTCTTGCATTTTACCCTCCATCGAGATCTACTAAACTTGCTAATAAATAGATTATTTTGACATACGGACTAAACCAAATTGTTTATTTATATGTTTTCTATTGCTTCGGGTGTTTTTTAAGTGAACCCATATCTCTGATTTTGTAGTATTTGTATTTTGAAATCAGTTGCTAATCAGTGTATTTTAATAATGGCCGCCATTTTGCCTTAGATTACTGATCGCGGGTGGGTTCATGAATGCATGTAATTCTCGGTAATTGATCATAACTATGTAATAATTTGTTTACATAACTACAATCTGGTATATTATCATGTACATATAACTAGTCGTTACATGGTACATCCCACTTCCACACAGGGGTGGACATTTTCAAATCAAAATATACCAGCCTATTGGCAGATATTGAACAGGACAGCTGTGGTTTGATTCCCAAATTTGACATGGATTTTGTCCATCTGACTTGATTGATGTATCTTTTCTAATTTCAGCATGCCAAAGAAGAAGAAAGGGTCCAGACTGTCAAAACCTTAACACAAATCAACAGCAGAAGAGTGTTTCATCGGATGTATGCAAATTAATATGCTTCAAAGCCTTACAAGTTTAATACAAAATTCCACACCAGAAGAATGATTTTTTAAATCAAATAACCATGCAGTTCATTTTTATCAGAGTTAACATTGAATTATAATACAATTTGTATATCACCACTCATGCTTGTTACATATATGTCACCTGTGAGTAATAAAAAACAGTTATATTTTCATTTTCAAGTTTTTATTCAGTTGTAAACACACAATAAGTACAATGTACATTTAATGTGTGCATGGAAAGTCATGAAAAAACATCCAGTCACTTACTTCAGGGCACAAAACACAAAAATAAAAAGTTACCAAACAAGAGTTCTTTGGAGTAAAGTCACAAAAAGCTTAAGCACTTCTTTCAAAGAAGTTGAATATAATCAATCTTTTAGGAATATATTAATGATTTAAGTGATGCTGAAAATTGTTGCTGACAGCATAATAGCTTTAACGAGTGGGCTTGGTACCTGAAGAACAACAGATCTGAGCTAGTGGTGCTGTCAACAGGAACACTGGTGCTGGAGCTGTCCCTGGAACAGCAAGTTTCATTTTGGTTAGCTGAAAAAGATGGAATTCAAATTTAAATCATACTGGTGCCTAATTATTTGAATACCTTGGACTTGCTATATAGTTTCTGGAACCAGAAAAATTATACTACAATGTGTAATATTTTGGTTACAGCAAAGACATTAAATATCAAATAGACATGTCCTTTCGCAGAATCAATGCTCATTTTATGGAGTCAATCATTTCTCAATAGTCATTAAATATTGACAAAATGCTGAATTGAAACATGATTAAATGAAATTCAAAATTTCAATGAACTATTTTGTCCATTTTTGGTAAAGTCTGGTTCAGACAAACATTTTTATTTTAAGCCTGGTTCATAGTGCTGGGACAAAAGTTTATGTCACATTTTTTAACGCAGAATACAAAAAAAAAAAAGGAGCTGGGAAAATGCACCATGTGGAGTAATTTCGAATAAGTTGCACCAAAATATGTATATGATATACATATACTTGCTAATGATTGACATTTAATTCAATGAATTCATTAAAATTAGCTCCGGGCTGTCATGTAACTTGCTGTGATGTTTAACTAAAATCATGTCGCAGAAATCGTGAATATATTTCTGTATAAACTATATCAATGAAGACAAAGGATATACATGTACGTGGAGCCAAGATGGATGAATTCAGGTTTGAAAAATGCCTTTGATTGTTGCCTAGAAATATAAACTTATAAAAGTGTTCTATTGTTTAGGTACATATATTGAATGACCTATCTCAAAATTTCGAGAATAACACGCAAAGGCAAAAGGTCAGCTGATGTTTCTGTATTTTTCTTATAAATGGTTTAAATTTAAAATGAGGTAATAGGACAAAGTTATTGTTAAAAGTTAACCCTTTAAGTCACTTCCCCCACAGGGGTTTCGTTACAAAATACACATACCGTTTTGATACTGATATAGGTCACGGTCTTCATAAACATACATGTGCTGTGACCTATATCAGTATAGTATATGTACATGTGTATTAGACATTTGTAACGAACCCCTGTGCTTCTAGCGTGCTGTGTATGCCCTCGAAATATAGCTAGCTGCCTATATCCAAAGACGTCTTTTATCACCTCCGAAATATTAAGTTTTACGTTCATTATCAGTAAATTCTTTCATTAAAAAGTCTAAATCTAAATAACTTTCACGGGATAAAAAGTCAGTCATATTTGACAATGATGTATCATCCGATCAGATACTTACCTGATGCTGCTTGACATGAACAGATATGCTTGCGACATCATCACGTGTATGCATTCGTTTTCTATTGTTTTAGTCATGGTTGTTACACTGTGTACTGATCTGTCAAATCAGTGTCACATTCTCGGTCTCTCATCACCTAGGTAAACAACGTGGTTATCGATACCGGAAACTTGTCTGTTAGGTCACACGCAAGCGCAGTACAGGTAAATTGGCTTCAGCGAGAGGGTTACAAGTCGTCACGGTTCGGTGCACAAATACAAGAGGTGGACAATACATACGCTAGACGAGAGTGGTGTTGCCAATCCCTGTTGTCTAAGTCCGTGATAAAACTTAGTTTTGGGTTGAACTGTTATAAGTTCAAATTCCTTTGAGCCAAACGGTCTTGTTGAATGCCGATTCGATATGACAAACAAGCCCTCTATGTTGGTGAAAGGACGAATGCGTTCAAAACATCCAAACGCGAGAACTCCAATAAAACGACTTTGGTGCAGAAATTGGAATAGATCGTGTTGTTGACAGTTTGTGTTAATAAGGGATATGTGTTTATGTAAATAAGTATAGTTCATCATGTTTCCACTTCTATAAACAGAAGATTCACGCCAATAAACGTTGTTGTATGCTACCGCTCAAAGTTCTTTTTCTTATCCGGAAGTTGCGTATTCTACAGTAAATAATTTCCGATAACGGTGATATTTCCCGGATATCATAACCCCACACAGAGTTGTCGTTCCTATAAAACTAAAGGAACGGCATCTCTGATCAATGATCTTTTACGAAGCTTTAAATACAATTTGTTTATTTTAAGGTGATTTAAGATAATATTGACTTTTGTTGGTGAATTGTTTTGGTTCTCTTTCACTCCCTTTGATGTGTGTGGTGTGTTCTTAGACACAAGTACATACAGTGTAATGCTTCATTGAGTAATAAAACCAGGGATGTGTATAGTCCACTACACATCCCTGATAAAACAATCATTGAGGGAAAAGTGGTTCCACGAAATGAAATATAACGACTTTTAGGAATCAGGATTTTAGTGAACAAATTTTACGTCCGCTGTTAATATTATTGTTTTTTTTCTCTCCAAAAAGTGCCAGAAAAATCGCTTCAATACAAATTAATGAGCATGTATTTTGAACAGAGACAGAGGATTTGTCACACGTGACTGACATTAAGGATTAAATCCTTCTCTATGAAATCAAATAATAATAGAAGATGCCAATCAAACAAAGGACGTGCAAAATGTAGCCTGGACGAATATATATGGTTCATCATTATATATATTTCTATATTTATATTAACTAGCTTCGATGAGCTTGTTTCCAAACAATTAAATGTAACCTGGGAATACTGATAAAAAATGGATTTGCTGAGATAAACGGGGACAAACACAGAACAGATGTTATTTTCAAATTCCTGTACCAACGTTTTGAGCGATTACTTGCCTGTGTGTGCATCATCATGTAAACCATCGTATATTCACATATACACAACGTATATAAGAGATGTGCATAACGCAGAGTAATCGAATTACACAAAACCACTTAATTTACCGTGAACATATTTTATCTAAAGTTAATATTTTCTATCCTATGTAGACTGGACTACTACAATTAGTTGTAAACATTATAATTGCTGTTCTTGCAACTGAGGTAAATAGAAACGTGGGGAAATTGTGTAATAGAGCTGTCGCCTTATATCTACTGATAACTAACGAGAACAGAGTAGCCTGATAATTTTACATGGCTCTGCCCATTCATAAAATATGCAATGTAGTCGTTCATGAACGTATACACTGATTACTGAATTATATCCACGTGATACAAAGACAGGTACAGGCATTTTTTTAACGACAGGGGTCCATTTTTAAATAAACGGACCGAAGGCATGTGTGCGAGTACCGAATGCGCGGACAAGTCTAGGACGTACGTATACATGTATGATCCTTCGGAATAATATTGAAATCTATAAGCACTCTGGTGCCATCTTCGACATTTTTAGAGTTCGATTTAACTATAGTACCCCCTCCCAACTCTAATACAATAGTGTACAGTAAAACTTCTATATAATGCCCTTCGTTTTACTTGCCACCTCACATACCGGTAACACTATTCAATGTCCCATTTTCTCGTTTTCTTAAGAATACCTTTATATGTCTCCCTCAATTAATCGCCGAAACCCGTATAATCTTTCTGTGGATTAACGGTGTCAATATAACGAGGTTTTACCATAGTTACCATCCTATCATGTCCAACGGACACACGGCATAAGAGGCAATTTCTTATGTTAAAAATATAAATTTGTTTTAAGGTCCAGAAAAAATGTAAGAAGTTGAGGTCTTGGTTCCGGACCCCCAGGACCCAACCCCTGGGCGAGTTGGGATAACATCGAATTTTGGACTCAACAAAAAAACATGTTGGTTTGTGACGAATTCCGAGGCTCACATATAAACGATTTTTCTTTGTGAATTCTTTTCTTTTTAGACAATAGGCCTACCGATCATTATAGCATTGTGTGTTTGCTTTTTAATCTTATTTGACAATCGTACGTGTAATATATTTAGTGCATGTGAACAAAAAACTTGATTACGTGAGATAAGCGTGATAAAGCTAAGAACAAGTCTATATGTTAAACTTTGTCACCGTCACTGCGGGGAGTGTGGTGAAGATGACTAGTGACCTCACTCGCGGACACGTGGTTTAGTGGTCATGTGACTTCTTACTTACTGACGTCATGTATGTTTTTTTGATCAGCCAATGCTATCTAAAACCCCACAGAAAATAAATATAAAAACACAAGACAAAAACCCACAAAAACTAACGAATTAGACACTTAACCGTCAAACTGTCCGGTTGTTGTTCAGATCCATCATATTTACTAATATGTAACGTGATTTACAAATACACATTTATAATTTACTATAAACATGTATATACTTTATTGGATACGGTACAATTATGACAGGTAGTTCATATTCTTAGCCTTCTGATCAACATACTTGAGTACATGATACATTGTGTTTATCAATCTGATACGTAACACGGGTTTATGACCTGTCTGGGTCTCGAACTCTCGAACCCATGGCACCTTGACGGCCCCAAAAACTCACCCAGCCCTGACCAGACTACTACGACTAAGAAAAAATGTTAAAAAAAGAAGAAGTTTGGTAGATATCGTAAACATTTGATTTTTAAATTAACATAATGTGAGTAATTTCATATGATCCTTTAAAATATTCAGCATATTTTTTAATAAACAAGAAACTACACATGTTTAAGCACAGGTATTTGCCTTGAAAACAAAGGGGGTGGGAGATTTACAATCGATCGGGAACCGTCGGTGTTTTCTCGTTTACGGAGAGTGCCGACGGTTTCCGATTGGATCTACCATATAATATATTCCCCCCTGTTTCTGAGGCTTGGTTCAAGTAGGGAGGTTTGAACACAGGGAAGCTGAGTGACTTTTCACAAGTCTGTAAAAAACATCTTACTTTTCAATTGGAATATTGATGTTTGCGACATGAAACAGAATGCTTCCATGGTAAAATATTGAGGGTTGTTGCACTCTTGGATCCGTCCATTAAATTTCAACTCTCACCGTGCCACAAAACTGCAGCGCAAATCGAATGCACCGCACAACAAAGACAACTTAATCTAATCCAAAATTGATGTAAATATTTTCGCAAGGCGTATACAAATGTTAACTCTTTCGATATTTCCTGGTATTAAGAACATAAAACGGGAAGCAAGAAGAATCAATATACGGATAGCTTCCAAAAGACAAAAAACGCATGCATGTCGCGAACATTGTGAATTAGCTCAGCAACAGATCGGAAGATATAGTTGGAAGTCATTTCCCTGTTTCGATGTTATAGCAATATCTTACTGTTCCAGCGGTAGAAAGAAATATGTAACAAATTGTTTCCTTTTTCAATTAGATAAGATGCGTGTCTGTGTACATGTACCAACGCTTTGTCACAAAACATTAAACTCGCTGTAATCAACTCTCACGAAGTAAATGAGTTACAATTATCAATTGCCAATTATTTGGTGATCTGCCAATAGTACACGTTAGCTTATTGGTGCAGTGGCTGTTTTTTGCCTTTTCATCCTTTCTCTCTCGGGAAGAACAAAATCTCCGATAAGACGAGAATTCATACTTCTCAATTCTTGTTCCTTTTTTGTTCAGAATGAACGAAATCCCCGAAAGGACAAAATTTCTTACTTCTCAATTCTCGTTCTTTCACATTTAAATGGACGAAAGAACGAAATGACACTAATTATGTTATACGAAAGGACTAAAATGTTACGCGCTAAATAACTACCTTAATTTACATGGAACACTAAAGTACAAGGATAATAAGACCTGATGTTCCGGAAGGGTAAGCGCTTTTGCTTAATCAAAGACAACCGCCATGTAAATCTAGGTCAAATCTAGGTATTGCCACGTCCTCACATCGAGAGAAATCGGGTAGTGACAACAAAACAACACGGCTCCCAAATGAGCATAATAAAAAACATTGACCTTTATATCAGACAAAGAAATATCATGTTTCCCTGTAAGAGATACCAAAATTCGATATTCACCAAAATATCTCGAAATGGAACAAACTGGGAGAACAACAAGAGCGATAATTATGTAAATGAATATATCTTAATATCCGACAGTTTCAATCAGGGCTGGACACTGCCCACTGGAACCATGTGGTGTAATTCTAGGGGTTAAGCTCAGGAGAAATGTAGTGTTCAGGAACATCTTTAAAGTAATATCCCGTGTATGGTGGCCGTTCCCTTGACTTATTGCAATAAAAGACAAAAAGAAATAATGGATATCAAAATAATGTCTGCACACATAAAGATACCTTCTATTCACTTTCAAATGAAAGATATAATCTCTATCTCTATATTTTCTGTTTACCGGTTTCATTATCGAACTGAACTCATGATCACTCGGTAACAGTACAATGCTGATAGGCTCAATTTGGGAACCGCATGTAACGTCCCGATATCCTGTTGTCATTTTGTTAAAACGTATCTAATGATTGAAACCTCCTGTTTCATGCGATACGACTGTCTGGCTGAGTGAACGAAAAAATCTTGTAAAGTATTGAAAAAGTATTTTCGTCGATATTTCAAGATAGCGTGCTTTTAAAGAAATGGGTAATATAGTTCTTCCATATCAATTGATAAGGATTGTTTTAACCCCAACCACATCAATAAACGGTTTGTTTGCGTGAAAGCCCCTTTACGAAAATAAACCAAATAGTTTATATGCGTGATCACGAAAGCTTTCTCGCTCGTGAAACTTACACTGCATGCAAAGGATTTTATTGTCTCTTTAAAACGTTCATAGATTACAGAAAACTTCAACTGAAATAAATAATTTAAAAAAACCCAGAGCTAATGCAGAACATGCTCATTACTCACGCCACCCATTCACGATTTACAACCTCCCGCATTTGGAACATCTCGTTTGCCAGCACCATCAATGCCTATAGCTTATCTCTGCCGAGACAACGTTGCTTCGCTTGTTGGATTATGCGAAAACCCCCACTTGCTCAGCATGTTCGGGGAAACAATTAAAACAGTGATTCCTACAATTTAGTGAATATCATTTATCTTCATCATGAAATCGTAACAGGTTTACGATTACGTCTGTGAATAAGCGCTTTGTATCTTTCTTTCAAAATTTCATTTAAGATTCTTAAATGTAAACGATAAATATTCGATTAAAATGTTAAATTTGAATTGACTATAACGCACATGGTATTTATTTCTGATTTACGATATAATGCATTGTAGAATATTGTTTTAAACAATTACAAACTCAAAGCTACGCAGCAGCTTTTGGAAACGTGTTGAAATGTATTTGCAGACATTGTTTCTGACATTTTGCAAGTGTTAAACATCATTTTTTTGTTTATAGATTATTCACTGAACTAATAAAGTGGCAGTACGGCATGCTTTTGTGCAGACTTCGCAATATCCGGTTCAAAATATGCTACAATCAGCTACATATTGCAATGTTTTTCATACATAAATCTACTAATGGCGAATTGAATATGATGTCGCCGGATTTCTAGACACGGGTTCGTTTATAGATTTAGTACAGCAACGCAACACGTCTAGACTAGACAGAAATTATTAAGGTCTTGACGACACCTGGTTCGTATAATACACGCCAGATACCACATTTTAGGATAAAGACAGCTTTGAAAGTAGTGTAAAATAAAGATGATTGCGGATGTAGCGCGATCAGACATGACCATCGTGTAGTTCCTTTGAGACCAGACGCTTGCGTGACGATGTGCTCATTTGACCTTCATGTCAAGGTTTTTTTTGACCTTGACTGCTGTATCCAAAATGACTTCTATGTTCCGAAAACTCCAGTCTCTGAAAACGCTATCCTGTTTCACATTGAATTTCAACATTTGATCTGATTATATGAACAGAAATATGTATATACAGTATAGACTTTTAAAACAGTTTTGACTGAATCTGTTTCGTTCTACAGGGAACACTAAACTCGCTTGTTAATGAAGTGGCTCGTTCTTTGTACATGATTCAATAAATGTTCTATAGTATAAACTTGCTTTAGTTATTTCCTTGGGGTTTGGAAGTAATAGCAGTTTTGCTTGGTCAGTCGTGGTACATAAGAGAAGGCATTTCATTAGCTAAGAGTAACGTGCTCTGGTTGGATGGATAGGGGGTATAAATAGAGGTTAAATAATAGGAAAACTCTCTTTAGTCCTAGGCTCGGTTATAACCGGAACAAGGACGTAAAGCCCCATCAATCAGTCAATCAAAGAAAACTCTCTTACCCTGGCGGTCGAAGTGGAAAGAACACTACTAAAAAGGTAAACAGTGACCAAGCTGAATACGTTTGGGCCTATCTGGATATGAAGTTAATTGTCGAAATGAATTATATCACTTGGTAATGTACATAAACACAAGGTAGTACAGTTTAAGGCAACGAATTGGTTATCACAGTGCAGGATGACGTACTGTTGATAGATACAGGGTGGCAAGTACCAAGACACAGATTTTACCAAGACTTCAGGGTTTACCGAGAACCAGGTTCCTCGGTGTCTGAGGGGACTCCGTCAAAGACAGTCGCGGTAAAGGGTGACGTGGTCAAGGTGTGTCGTAGTAAAGGGTGTACACAGTCACTGGTCCGGTGTCGCAGTAATTTACTATTGATACAGGGTCCCGATATATTGTGATACAGTGTTTAAATTGGCAGTTTGACTACATATAAGTGTTAGTGTCATAATGTAAAGAATGTAAAAGATCTACCGGGTGTAGTGTAGGCAGTAATTATTTTTGAGTCAGATAGACGGTTAGTGTTTTGTATTAGTTGTTATAACAGTTACTGTGTCCAAGACAAACTTTGTAACGAACTGAAGAAACGCATCCGCATTTTTGGTGGCTGCGGTGGGATTCTGTAGTATACTATAAAGCCTGTTCCCGGTGGTTTGGGAACGTGCTTTGGTAGTCAGGGAGGACCCACGGGACTCTCCAGACCAAGTATCGAGACGAGACTTCTTGGAGGGGGAATAGTATAACTGTTAATAAATATGAGGAGAAAATACTGCCTTACTGGCAAGTTAGCTTTTCCAGTGATGTGGTATGACTCTTGGACTCGCTCACTAGTTCAGCAACGTCGAGTTTGGTCAGTGGCTGGATGGGTGCCCTCCCCAATATCCGATTTGTATGGATATGCCACGGTTTATCAAATTTACCATTGCGATAAAATGAGAAAATCGTCATCTGGATAAATTTGACAACGTTTTAATCTACAAAATCGTTTAACACTGTTTTATGTTCTTCTCAGAATATTCCGACCAATACTTATAGAAAGGTTATTTAATCGTTCCATGCTATCAATATGCAGTAGCAAAATTGCATGCGATTCTAGCCGGTTTTGACGGTCGTATTTCAGCTAGTGTCGGTGAAAGAATAAGCTGAGCCATCTACAGACGTTGTCCATGAATAATTCACATCACTCCTGCTGTAACTAAGCTGGTCAAAATAAACCGACGCAGTAATGATTTATAAACCAAGTTCCGTGAAAATTGGTCTGGAAACTGTGTTTCCTTATCGGAGTTCAACCCATCGTAATAATAGGTTTCGGATAAATTTGTTGGCGATTTATATATATCGTTAAATGCGAGAGTCAAACATAGAAAAAACGTTATTGATGTCAAGGCCGTCCCGTTCTTAGCTCAACTTCTGTAAGGGAACATGAGATGTTTTTGGTAACAACATAATATGGCAAAGATCTGCTTCAACTGTGGTAAAAAAAAAATAAAAAATGAATACACATTAAAGTGTCAAAAAAGGTAACAAATGTTTTCATCAGTATTTTCCTTTCCCCATTAATCATTTACAAAACAATAACACACCTCTTAACACCTATAGACTGCAAACGTAAAACCTGAAGCCGTTTTGTCGGTATGTTTTGTGTATATACATTGTATGTTTATGCATTGACACTTTCAATTAACACTGAACAACTTTAAATACAAACAAATATATGAAGACAATTAAAATTATGCTAGTAAACAATCCCATTCAAAAGAAGTCATTATCTGCGACACCTAATGGTAGTACGACAAAATATTTAAGAAATCCATGTTGTTTTTCATTATGACGTCAGAGGCAAAAGTGACTGGTACCGCGAAACCGATGGCACATGTGTGCATTTATCAGGCCTGTCATAACTAGGATGTGTGGTGAAGGACAAGATTAGTTTGAACTCGCATAATACCACATTTGAGAGAAGTGGCTGAAAGCTAAGGCCATTTTTTTATGATGTATGCTATAATTTGTCAACTTGTGGCGACATTAATTACATCATTTGACGGTGGTCATGTGACCTTTTTTTATCTGGTTAATTACGTCATACCTTGCACGTTAATCAGCAGGTGAGATTTTTTTTTCTTCATTAATTAATTATGTTCAACTCGCTTTCACTCCGAAGTGTCCGAACACAGAACATTGTTCGTTATACGAAACATGCACTGCATGACTACCGGGCCATGTGCGCATGTACATGTAGAGCTGTCTGTACGCAGGTTCGGAGGTGAATCCACCAAATTTTCAAATACAATAAAACAAAACAAAAATAAAACACCGTGCTTGTGGCAAACTGAATGTGTCTTCAGAATGTATGTATGCTAATATAAAATTCAATTTAAAGATGTTTTAGTGGAGAACGTCTCAATTTTGTGAGTGGGGAGGGTGGGGCTCGGATGTGGGGTGGGGAGGGGAGATACACACACACATATGGTCCCCTATCCTGCCCTGGACCGCCCCGCTCCTCAATGAATCCCCTACTCCGAGTAAGGGCGAGAAACTACGGGCCTATCCTATGGGAGGTATTCTGGTTATGTCCTGTAATAGGACGACACAACTGTTGACATGTATGGCAGCCGGAGACAACTCCAAAATAACAGCTTTATTTCGGTGACCAGTTTTGTCAATTGGTTGTTCATTATGACGAATGTAATTACCCCTGCATATAAATTATGTGTGATCAATTTTTGATAAAATACTTATACGTTTATTTTCAGCATTGTCAACTTGTAATGAACTGCTCGTTTTTGAAGATATCAGAACTGCATGACAAGAAATGTAACTTTTAACGGTAGCAATCAACCTAACAAAGCTTTGTCCACTTTTTTCTGGTGTTTAAGTATTGTGTGCAGCGCTGTGGCCGATACTCTGTTTGTCGTTAAACACAGGTAATATACCTGTCGACGGTACCAGGATGTTACAGGTAAAATACAGGTAAATTACAGATGTTTCAGGAAAATAAACACGACAATCACTTTGTCACTTGTGCGTATACAATTACCTGTCTTAGTTCGGAGAAACAAGCTCGGTATCTATTTGTAGGATTCGGATAGCATGTTCATTTCAATCTGTGGTGTCACCAACAGTCCGGGCAGGAAACACCTTAACTTAATTCTTTGCATCGGTAAGCATTGCTGTAGTTAGGAAAAACCTGAAAACCGTACTTATATCTACGACAATGCTGTTAAATGGGAACGCTTAATACATTTAACTAGTTAAGGATCCCCGTATCACTCCCAAAAACTAAAAGTGCAGTGGAAACCTTTTTACGTCATGATTCTAGTTTTGATGAATAATTTCTGAAAAGAAAACTACACCTTGTGGAACTTTAATGAATAAACATAGATAAATAAAAAAAAAAAAAAAAAACCAATATGAAATTGAAAAATCAAGTGTCCTCAATCTTTATATTGTCGCTCGAACCAACTAAGGTATGTTGTCAAGGCCTAGTTGAACTACAGTTAAATCCAAAATTAAATTAAGTGGGATGTTACTGTATTCTTTTGCCTGTAGTACTATGGATGAACTGGTACGTGGAAATTTCTACTGAAAACGAGTTATGTCCTTTCTACGTACGTCGTAGTGCCCTCGCCTTATCGTCAGTGCATTTGTCCATGATTGACAATACAACGACACAATACAAATAATAGTAATGACGTAACATGAGAAAAAGGATGGTACCGATAAGACTGTTGTTTGACCTCTTGATTTCCATATTTAAACCTGTTGAAATGATATCTCCCTGCATGTGTGTCAGTACAACTGAACCTTAATGACCACCAAATATTTTACGGATGTCTAACAAGGTTAGGGGAGGGGAAGGGGGAATGGGGTCACGAAATTACGTTTTGTGTGGTAAGTGTTGTCATGATATAGTAAAATGTCTAGTTTGATGAAATGATAAAGTTTCGGCTTCCTTGTTAAAATGTATTCTGTGTTTTAGGTGTTTTATTCACTGAACAGTTTTTATTTTTATATTTTCATTTTTTTGTGTACTTGTGTGTACGTCCATTATCGCTGGTGGAAATAGATTTGGAATGAAACATGACCGCCTATTGTCCAGCTGTGTGATCAATACGGTCCTAGGCGTCCACTTGCCCAGGGTGACCCGAGGATAATCAAAACAGATGATCACTATGACAGATAAAGATATTAGGACATAATCGAAGTGTCAATTATTATATCAGTATAGCAACACTTACCGTAATGTGTTAAGATGTCTCGTTAATCTACGTAACGCACTGACTGAGACTTATCAATTATCTATCTGTGAGTTTTTTGCTTTTTTTTTTTTAATTATGGAAATATTATAAGTTTAGAAATTCAGGGCTAGACAATAATGGTAGCCTGACAGTCTGAGACTAGTGTAATCTCCAGCTGGAATAACGGTTCTAAAAACCACTAGTCCGATTGACTAGTCAAGATCTGATGTTACCTATCTTGTTGAATAATATTGGGTAAGTAGAATTTCAGAAGGGCTAGTAGAGAACTGGATGCTACTACCCCAACGGATAAGTAGTATTAAAAATTAATGACTTGCCCCCTCAGGTTTACTACCATTGTGTATGAATACACGAAAAACAATTTTGTAACTTATTACAATGATTGAACACTTTCCAGACACTTGAGTAGAGCAACACTAGATTACAACACTATCTCTTTCCAGTCAGTGTTTCCCTTGCGCCGTAATTGTAGCACGAAATGTCTGTTGTCTGTGTTGAAAATACATTGATATACATATTCAAAGACATCAAAATGTAATGAAATGTGCATTCGTGTTTTCCCCTTAGTCTATAAAGCACAATAACTTATATATATGTATATATTTTTTAAAAATTTAGCCCGTTCTTATTTTGCATGTATAATTTATCATACGGTGCCTCAGTTTCATTTCACGACAATCTGCGCGCAACTGGTGTAACGTTTTTCAACGCATTAACCAGTAGTCATATTGCATCAGTTTAAAGAGGGTTTACGTACTAATGGTTAGATATTCACGTGCACGCGTTTATTCTCACTCGACAAAAGCGAACTCCTCCAAAACCGGTCACATACAGCTTGCTTGTACATAGTTGCATTACAGAGGAGACTTTTAGAAGAACTCCGCACGTACATGTTTTTTGGCACAAAAAGAAAATGCATGCGGATGTCTATTGTCCAATTATACTTGATTTACGGAAAACGAAATTAAAATAAAAACTCTTGTCTTTCACAGGAAAAAGTTAATAAATGTTAAAACGAAAACCAAGACACGAACCAACACCAATGTGAAACTATGTGTGATGTATGGGGTGTCTTTTCTCGGTGCATGGGCGTCACATCAAATCTATGTCTTTTGTAGTTTTGTCTAGAACAACAAGCTATCGTTTCGTCTTTTTGATAGTAAATCACTTCCAAATGATGCGTTTTCCTTTAAATCTATAGTGTCCTTGTATACAGGAGTTAATGATTGGCTATACGTCGTACTTAGCCGTGTTTACAGAATGACAAGATAAACCTACAATGCATATATGCTTGTATTTTTTCTACTGTATGGCGCAGTGAAAATTATTTCTGACTTACGGTATATGTTACCAACTTTTATAGGTACACTTCCATGTGTGTGTCTTACGGTCATCAGATACAAGTAAGTAGACACTACTGGTAGGTTCCTTAGTCCCTGCGGGTTGTCGTAAACTTGTTAGCCAAAATTATCTCCATTGCGTTGTGGCACGGCTAAGGATATATTCACATTTTACTCATTATACATCTATTATCAAGTGCTCCTACATTTCGTAGAAGTCATATAAATAAGTTTTTTTATCACCTCCCTTTCCTATTACAACTGTAGTTTGGACCTATCTGTATTTAAAATTTTGGCCCCTAACGGCGACAAGTCCTAAAAGGGTGAAACACCTGCATGATGCAGTGTAATTCATTGACGAAATACTGTATATATTATTATTTTTTGAGGTGTAATCACATGTTTTCATACGTACATGTTTCTACAATGATATTGTTCACTCAGTGAAATGATACATGGTACGATTAAAAATGGGAACAGTGGGATCATTACATTAATACTTCACGAAACAAGACAATATACGTCGTTCTGATATATTTAGACCAAACATATCTGCATGTTGGATATAATAGAAATGGACATATGAAAACCAAGAATAATCTGCTTGGTTTGGTTCTATTAGGTTTAACGTCCGATTAACAGCCAAGGTAATTCAAGGACGTACCTCCATGTGTGTAATATATGCGTGTGATTGTGTGAATGTGAGCTGGAGGCAGGGTATGTTGATGTATTTGCCTCCTTGTGATAGCGCGGATCTGATGCCGACTTTAGAGTGCCGCCTCACTGAAATACCATGCCGAAGCACCCAGCACAGCATTCCGCCCGGTCACATTATACTGACAACGGGTGAACCAGTTGTTGTCGTTAAGTAGCTAGGGAACAACATCTACTGGTTTTGAGGACTTCGGTATGTCAAAGCATTGCGACAGGACCCGTTGCCTTCCTCAACGAACAATCAACACCAAGGCCGAAAGTAAGGCGTTGAGAATAGTCTGTAGCTTATTTTAACAATATAAATGTATAATTCTGCTCCCTTGTCGTATGAAAGTAATGCCTTTTTTTTGCAGCTATATAAGCCAGTGTTGTTTTATTTTTGAGAGTGTTACGTAATCACTACCGCTTAGATCAAATGACGACGGGTGCCAAGGAAGACATCACTAAAGAGAAAGAGATTAAGTAAAAAAAACCCAAACGTTTAAATTGAGTCAGCAGGTCAAGTTTAGTTTCTTCATTGTCCCGTAAGCAAAAAAAACCACGAAAGAACCCCCCCACCCCACCCCCCAATCTGTCGGGGCCCCACATTAGATGCCTATGCATATGCATGTACGCAGATGCAGTAGGGCCACCACATGCCTGTCTTATAGAAGACAACAAATATCCTTTACAGTAACGTATAAAAGCAGCAGAGAGGAGAGAGTTTGGTTTAAATCAGTCACAAAACACCTCCCACTAGATTCGTCATAGTCACTGATCTCTTAACAAATGTGACATTGCCCAGGGGCATTCATGTCATACATACACCAATGTACTACCGAATACGATCCGTCTTAAAGGTAACCTATTTAAATATATTGTTTTAAGAATGCATAATACGTACTTAAGTGTGATGCATTGTCAAACTGTGTAGCACTTCCTCCTAAGACCCAGGTAAACACATATTTCGTTAAGCCGTTGGAATATTTTTGTAATTTACCTCTTCTCCGTTGACAAATTGTTTCTTTTACACAACTTACAACATGCATATAATTAGCATTTAAACTTCTCCCAATTACGTTGCTGTCTGCGTTAAACAAGATTTCTTTCCCGGAAAATAACGTATATGTTTAATTATTGTTGTTTACAGCAAAGACGTGGCCAGTAGGCGATGGTCAGTACAGATTTGTGCAATACGTAATACTTCTGTATGTTCACTTTATGTTGTGACGAAGCAACAGTTATTCATACGTCATTGCTTTTCTCTTAGTGTGTCACTGCGTTGTATCCTTGAATACTTAGACGACAGATGTGTTGCAAAACATAGTTAAAGAATGTTTGTAGTATTTATAAACATGTTTTCGTCCTAAAATAAACGATAGTTTACTAAAATTAGCATTGTGTGATATTATTTTGAAAAAATTCCAAAGCCTAAAAGTCCTTATTTTAGCGGACTCAACATAAGTCTATTACTGAATTTTAACAGATTATGACATTAATGAATTGGTGAACTCATGATCAAGAGAAACGTCAATTAAAGCAGTCATAATTTAGCGCAATATTTAATAGTTAATTGAATTGTCAATTTCTTCATGATAATTTAATGTTTTGCGTACTAAAATATAATTAATATCCATAAAACATGTATGTAGTTAATTTTACCGGTGAACTAGGTCCGGCTCGTGTCATGAATTATATGTGTATGTTTTCCCAAGAATGTATATACCTGTATGAACTCGGACTTGGCTTGCGAGAACTCAAAGTTGTATATTACCTACTAGACACTGATTATTGGCGACTGTTCCATTTCAAAGGTTATATGCGTTGTATTGGAACGTGCGGGTGACATGCAATGTCTATTTCTTTATATGTAATGCATTTTATGCCTATTGCGAATTTACGACTCTGATTGAAGACGAGATGCCATGCAATGGGTCTCTTAATCTTTTATATACCATTTCAAAGAAAAAACATAAGTGTTATGAACAATCACTAAAGTAGGTAAGGATGTTTTCTATTACAAAGTCATATTAGGTACCCCCATTCAAAGATTTTCAAAGACAGAGGTGGATGAAAATCAGGATCTCATAGGGAAACATGCTATATCTTTTTGTGATGTGAAGGTCGATGATCTTGATCATGCTCATTGATGAGCCTTGTTGTCACTTCCTCGATTCTCGCGACAAGGACGTGACATTACTTGGTTTTGACATAGATTTACATGGCAGGTGCTGTGGAAAGCCACAAAACGCTTATTCTTCTTCTAGAAATACTAGTATTATTATCATTGTACCTTTTCAATGGACTTAATAAAAAAAATTGAATATGAATCATGCTATTTTTGACATACGGTATTGTCTTGTGCTTTTATTAGATTATTTCTGTTGCGAATACACAACTCTGATTGGAGGAGAGACATCACGTGTTCCAGACATTAACAGACGATGCAATCCTTTGGTTAAATACTTTCAAATTGTACACGAGATGGGGTGACCTACATATGAAGTTACATGCTTTCTTGTTTCCCGATTTAGACAATTTCTCCTCGGCATCACGAGTAAAAATTGGTTCTTTGACATTTGTTATTTTTGTTCAGATAAGGTCATCGATAGAACGCAACAGAAGTTCATTACCCAACAGGCCACGCAAAGGTCAAAGTCTGGTCAATCGGTTAATACAAACTTTAAGGAACACTGACATACTGTTTTCGCTATCTTTTCCGCTTGATGATCGATAATAATCGTGTGAGTTCATGTTTGATATTTTTTCCAGTGTCTCTACGGTACGATAGGACTTTTAGATAAGTAAAATATATATTTTAAAAAATACCAAAAAAAACCCAAGATTTATTTTAATACGTCACTTATTTAGCGACGTCAAACTGAATATGACGTCATTAAAAGGATGTGATGTGACGCTATTGGAGAAAAAAGGGTCGCTCTTATATAGCTTATATCTAACTTAGGCAGTGCTTGAAGTAAACTTATTGCAGCAGTTAGCAGAGTAGCCTTAGTTTTTGATACGCACGAATATGAACTCTTCATATAAGACATTCATAATTATGTGATCGTTCATTTTTCCGTAAAGTACATACACAAGAAGACAGAGTAACAACGAGTAACAACGTGTAACAACGTGTAACAACGAGTAACAACGTGTAACAACGTGTAACAACGAGTAACAACGTGTAACAACGTGTAACAACGAGTAACAACGAGTAACAACGTGTAACAACGAGTAACAACGAGTAACAACGTGTAACAACGTGTAACAACGAGTAACAACGTGTAACAACGTGTAACAACGAGTAACAACGTGTAACAACGTGTAACAACGAGTAACAACGAGTAACAACGTGTAACAACGTGTAACAACGAGTAACAACGTGTAACAACGTGTAACAACGAGTAACAACGTGTAACAACGTGTAACAACGAGTAACAACGTGTAACAACGTGTAACAACGAGTAACAACGTGTAACAACGTGTAACAACGAGTAACAACGTGTAACAACGTGTAACAACGAGTAACAACGTGTAACAACGTGTAACAACGAGTAACAACGTGTAACAACGTGTAACAACGAGTAACAACGTGTAACAACGTGTAACAACGAGTAACAACGTGTAACAACGTGTAACAACGAGTAACAACGTGTAACAACGTGTAACAACGAGTAACAACGTGTAACAACGTGTAACAACGAGTAACAACGTGTAACAACGTGTAACAACGAGTAACAACGTGTAACAACGTGTAACAACGAGTAACAACGTGTAACAACGTGTAACAACGAGTAACAACGTGTAACAACGTGTAACAACGAGTAACAACGTGTAACAACGTGTAACAACGAGTAACAACGTGTAACAACGTGTAACAACGAGTAACAACGTGTAACAACGTGTAACAACGAGTAACAACGTGTAACAACGTGTAACAACGAGTAACAACGTGTAACAACGTGTAACAACGAGTAACAACGTGTAACAACGTGTAACAACGAGTAACAACGTGTAACAACGTGTAACAACGAGTAACAACGTGTAACAACGTGTAACAACGAGTAACAACGTGTAACAACGTGTAACAACGAGTAACAACGTGTAACAACGTGTAACAACGAGTAACAACGTGTAACAACGTGTAACAACGAGTAACAACGTGTAACAACGTGTAACAACGAGTAACAACGTGTAACAACGTGTAACAACGTGTAACAACGTGTAACATCGTGTAACAACGAGTAACAACGTGTAACATCGTGTAACAACGTGTAACATCGTGTAACAACGAGTAACATCGTGTAACAACGAGTAACAACGTGTAACAACGTGTAACAACGTGTAACATCGTGTAACAACGAGTAACAACGTGTAACATCGTGTAACAACGTGTAACAACGAGTAACAACGAGTAACAACGTGTAACAACGTGTAACAACGAGTAACAACGAGTAACATCGTGTAACAACGAGTAACATCGTGTAACAACGTGTAACAACGAGTAACAACGTGTAACATGTCGCGTTACGAAATAAGAGACAGATTGAACAAAATAGAAAACTTATTACATTTGTACTTCGAATGGTTCTTGTAAAAAGATATGAGAAAAGGAAGTTATAACCAGGAAAAATATGTTACAGGTCTATGTCGTGACCATTTACTCTTTAGTTGAATTTAATATGGTTTTACAAATCTGGAATTGTGAAGGATTTAAAAAAATAACTGAAATGTTTTATTTAGCCATACACGCAACCCCCCCCCCCCCCCCCCCCCCCCCCCCCCAAAAAAAAACAACATGAAGTAATCAAAAAATCAAAAAACATATCTGCGACTAGAAAAATTATGCGAGAACTGTCTATTGCTGTAATTATACAAGTGGACAAATGATTGAGTTTGGATACATTTCTTTTACTCGTTGAATCTACAAATTCAGAAGAATATTATGGAGCTTTATTATGATATTATACATAAAAAATTCTTTGTTTTTTCCCTTCAGTTTATCATTTCATGAATTTGAATCCCTTTAAATGAAACGTTATGATTAAATTTAGATGTTTTGAAACCATACCAGATGAGAATTTTGAGTCAAGTTGTCGTAAAGCTAACCAGGCTTTAAACAGCTTGGTCACGATGTTAATAGTCATCATTTTATATTTTACTCAAATTAAAATATTTTGGCAAATTGGCGATAAAAGTTAGATGAGGGAAACCTTGTAAAAACCAATAGATATTACGTTTACTCTATAACTGAAGAAACAAATTAAATGGTAAATTACATGGTTGTTGTTTTCTAGGTCGCGCAGACCCATTCTGTGTTAAACAATTGTGCTCTAATTGAGAAAGCTCTCCGTGAAATACTTGTTTTATTACTTTGCAAAAATGCAAAGGTCATTAGGTTGTTTAAATTGATGTGCAATAAAAAAAAACGTCACTTGGCTGTTAACCATTTCCTTCCTGACGTAAGTCCATTTATATTCTACATATGAACATGTTTCTTATATAAACATTTACGATAACAGATCAATACAAATTTCCTGTGAAAAGGAAGTTTACGTAAATTGAATTTCTAAAAGCTCTGCGTTTACAATATGACCAAATGCTACATAATACCGTTCTAGTCGAGTGATAGACAACAATTCCGTCTTTGCATATTGCAGAGTTATCTTCTCTTGGGAGCAGGTATTGCTTGTTACGTCACTTGTTTGTGAGAGTAACGTCATCAATTTTTGAGAAAACGACGTAATTTTCTTACACAAACCAATGATGTAACAATGAATACCTGCTCCCAAGAGAAGATAACTCTGCAATACGCAAATACGGAATAGTAATCAAACAGAAAGGAAAGCAGCAAGAGGAACATAATAAAACAATTCTGCAGGGAAAGCAAAGTGTTCAAGAAAGGCTAGACATTTCAGACACCACATGTGGCACCCGTCATGGTATCTTTTGACAAGGAAATTAAACTATGTTGGCACCCAATAATCTTATACATAGGGAGTTTGTCATCATCTCTGCAGACATCGAAATTGAAATAAGGTAAAGGTCTCTACAGTGTTGATGGAATTTAGTGATGATTTTCTGGTTAACGAACGTGTGTATCTTTGATAATGCGAGTTGATACGTTTTATGGTTGCCCTCATGACGTCAAAGGGAAATGTATTATATACAAGATGAAGGTCAATGTTTTTTTTTATTATGCTCATCAATGTGCCTTGCTGTTACCTCAGTTCTTGTTATAAGAGCGTGGCTTTACCTGGATATGACCTATATTTATAAGTGTCGTCGATAAAACAGTTGACGCTTGCCCTTCTGGAACACATGGTCTTATTATACCTGTATTTTTTCAGAGTTGTCTATATTAATATTTCCTTTGTTTATATTTTGTCCTAGTCACTATTTCAGATAAGGACACTACTGAACATGAGGTGACTGGGAAATGTGTGAGCCGCATAACCAAGAGGTCACGATATGACTGATGTCGTCTCCTGGTGTCGGACTTGCTGGCCAAGGTCAGTTGTGTTTTTCCACGCGATTGTGTTATTTTTTTTTCCCAGCCATCTAAGCTAAGCCCTATGTTACTTGACTTAAATAAATTCCTTTCATTAAGTATATCATTAAAATGCCCATCAAAGGTGCAGTATTTCATGTAAGAAAACCCTCCGGCTTACATTATTCCTATACTGATACTCGTCCATTATACACTATTCTATTAAAGATACTTTTCCAAACGTTCATTATTCCATTAAGTTATTCCGTCAAAGGTAAAGGATTTCAAAACATGTACCCATCAAGCTTACAATAATCCATTAAAGATACTTGTCAAAACTATGGTATTCCATTGAATGAATTTGTCAAAAGTGAAGTATTTTATAAAAGATACCGTTATCTTACAATATTCCATTAAAGAGACTTGTCGAAGTTACATTCAGTATTTATGATTAAGTCCCTTCCAACGTACAACTCTCTATCTAAGACATAAATGCACTTATATTCTAAACGGACAAGTAAATGTCCGTAAATATTTATTTATTTAAAGTGTTATTCACCTTGCCTTATTTATGTCTTCATTTGTCACCCGTGCCATAACAAAACTTCAGTGTAAGGAAATCAAAGAAAATCAAAGACGTGATATGTCACTTCATGTAAATAACCTGTTTTATTCTGGAATGTTTTATTTGTACGTAGGTATATAAGATACATATAACACTGACATGCTAATGATTTATATACAGTGGTAGCCGTGTATACGCTATTCATTGTCCCTATATTGTATTCGATAGGACATATTCCATACAGGTGGATGACTGTCTGTGTTGTCGTATTTTACGGTTTAATACATATGGCAATGTTTGTTTTAAAATACCTTGCGACACTTACTTAATGTAATTCAATATTCAGTTGTATTGTCATTCAAGAAAAGTTTTTATTCACAAATTCCACCGATCATAGTTTTATTAATTGACCAGCGGTGCTTATAAAACATTATGATTTTGCATATTGTTTGATTTTTTATTACAATTTATCATTTATAAATATAAAATTTAAGTTTCTTAACAGAGGCTATATCACCGTCACGCTATGATTGATGGTAAATGACCTGATCATGTAATGTTTTATACAAAGCGATTGGACAGTAAATTTGACTAAGATGTTTGAAACGCAATCTTATTTTACTAACGATACAAACGAAACGTAGTGATTACCATAAAACGCGATTGTTTTCATGCATGTTGACTATATGTTTGGAATAACTAACTGGTTTTTATTAACTGTTTTGTCGGCATGAATTGCAGACACGTCAGCGTATACTGGCATTACAATTAATTTCCAGTTACAATATACATGTATTTGTCTCTCTTCATGTCTGCTATGTACCAATTCTAATCTTTACTATATTTATATGTTTTTACTACGTATTCATTTTTACTGTATTTGACTTTTTTTTTTCTCAATTTTTTTCTTTATTTGTTATTTTCATTACATGTTCCTCGATACAATACCCCCCCCCCCCCTATATTTTCATGTTTACCGAATTTCTTTTCGTGATATGTTCTTTTTACTTTTTTTTTTGTTTTGTTTCCGTGTAATTCTTTGTTTTAAAATGTAATTTGTATTCTAAATTTAACAGTGAATACGATGTAAAAGGAAACAAAAAAATATTTTGAGAATTTTCACTTTCATGTAGACTGTAACACTACATACGGGGGAATACGTGTAAACCTAGTAACATAATATAACAATATGATGGATTTTTTTTATTAACTACATTGAATACGAAAAAAACAAATTAATGTGTTATAGTACATAAAGGCTTTTTTGTCATTTTGAGCAATTATGTAAGTGGGGACGCCGACAACAGTAAATCTTGCACACATAATTACAAAACTTAAGTGTGACTGTCTGTTTATTGACAAATGAATAGACCTGTCACGCTAAACTACCAAATTATGTATAAATTTGCAGAACACAAAAAAAGCCATTCCTCCTCTCATTCATTTCACTTTATACACGTTCAAGACCTACTTTTATTTTGCCGGTTCGTGTAATGAGCACACGCCGAATCCAGTGGAGGTTTCTGGGCTTCAGGCGTTAAAAACCCATGTATTTTGTTCTCCTTAGATTGGTCTCTCGATTCGCAAACTGAGCATTGAAGCTCAGTACATGTAAATGTTTTTAAAATGTTTGCATGTCTATGATACAATGTCTATAAACATTAATTCCTTATATAAAAAAAAACACCCAAATATTAATAAGTGTATTTTTATGAACGTATCACGCTTCTTAAAATTGATTTTAACATTTAACTTTCTGAGTAATACATGAAAAACAATAAAAAAGGAGGAAATGGAAATACTTCATATAAAAACACCAACGTACTGTCATTTTGATAAATGACATAAATGATATAAAAACACACACGAAAATAAGTGAATAATAATCAGCTCCCGCGAGAGTATGACATCACAACGTAATGTAACAATACAAAATGAACAGATAAATAATTCGTTATCATACAATGGGTTTGATCTTTGACATTGTTTACTTATTACCTCTCTGATCGTGAATCATTTCTTAAATCTCAAAGACGCTACGGAAAGACCTTAATGAGAGCCCGGATTGATATATTACTCTCTGCTTGGCTATGGACGACAGCCCAAGCCAGACGGTTGAAATGGCCGACGGCGGTTTGGATTTGACAGCCTGAACCAAGAAACGTCGATCACAGCGTACTGGTGTAGGGGTCCCCGCTTTACTCTACATCATTCACAGACGACGTTCTGAGTAGGTACATGGACGAATTAGGATAACACTGTAGCTAGTTTGTTCTGAAGGTTGTTCAGGTTATATTTCATATGGAAATACGTTTAAGGAATATTAATCAATACATATGTATGTTAATTATCTTACTGTGGTAGGGCGCTATCAAGTAAGCGACAAACTAAAACCTATTGTCGCACATTAGACCTCTCTCTTGTAATAACAAACCAAAATTAATCGCGAATTTGTTATATGAACGTAAGACACTAATAAAATAAATAGACATTAATATATCAGAAATAGTTTCAGGCGTCAAAATTATATAATTTTTAACAGTTCTATAGTCTGTGTAATGAACAAAACCGCAAAACCGCAATGAGCTTAGGGCGTTATGCAAACAACACATTCAAATATGAAGTCAACTCAGTTTTTGACTTATTAATATACACATAGTCATTCATTTAACTCAGTCGTATATTCATGTTGTATCAAAATAGGAATATAAAATAAATATAGAAATATCCGAGGGACGGGGGTACTTAATAAACTTGAACTGGAAATCTATCAATGCAGAATGATTAATCTGATGACGTAACAAAATTAACCGCTGGAAGGCAAACGTTAGAAGACATTTGTCACATAACCAATTAATCCTGTTGATAAATAACCTAGTTAGTCACGTCTTTTTGTCAAATGTGCTTCAAGGTATGCAAGTAAAAATCTAAATCAATTGATCATGTTGATAAATAAACCATTTGTTCAAGGTTTTCTATCAAAGGTTATCAAATAAACGCATGTAAATATTCCAAACATAATTAATTTAGCTATTTAGTCAAGGTTTTCTATCAGAGTTGCTTCAATCTACGCTAATGAAATGTTCCATATTTGATATATTTATCCTAGTAATAAAAGGCTACTTAATAAAAGTTTTCAATCAGAGGTGCACTAACCTTCGCTTCAGATTTTTTTTATAGTCGTTATAAGCATTTGATTTCTAATTAAGAGAATTCAGTATTTTCTAATTAGAAGAAATCTGGCTGAAAAAGTACATATTATGAATATCACACGCATGAAGGGGAAAGCCTGTCTTCCAGAATATCCTGAGGGTTGTTTGTTGATGTTGTCATGGTGTGTGGACTGTAAGCTTTACTGCACAAATTGTAAACCCATCAAAAGTCGTGATCTTGAGCCGGTTGTTTCTTTTACATTATTAATAAGGAGAACTACATTTAATGACATTGTATTTAAGAAAAAGTGTTATTCTTTGTGAAATATGATACTCTGCATGTCCTGAATATTGAGGTTCAATGTTATAATGCCGCTTTGACACATACAATGCGTGACAACTTCACAATCCCATTAATGATACACGTGTCAACACGGAGTTTGCTATACCAAATGTAGAAGGTAAAATATTGACCTCGGCTTGAGGTCAACACAGGTCTGCAGAAAATTACTCTCTTGCTTTTATATACAGGTAAATGCTATATAAAGTATGTATATGTATCTCATATCTTACCAAAATAAACGTCTTTTATATTTGATATTTTCCTTATTAAATCCCATCATACATTTTTTTTTTTTTTTTTTTTTTTTTTATCTGTATCTCAACTACATTTTTTGTTGACAAATATATAACCATTCTCACGAAGCTCTTAATCTTAAGTCTAAAACATTGTAGATTTAAAACAACGGCTGTAAAAACCAAACCACAATAGCAGAACTTCAGAGACATTTTAAGCTGGCAGCTCCTAAGGTGTGGCGTCGTAAACGGCCAGGAAACACGCTATACCACTAAAGTCTTAATTCCCAAAGCAAGCATATTGCATCTGTCGGATTTCAGCAGTTTTCCCCACTTTCACTGTAGTCTTACTCAAATGGCATTATTTCCCCGAAGAAGCTGTAACATCTTCAACAAGTTTGCTACCAACACAAAACCCGTGTCATTTTAATAACGCTATGGGATTTGCAGACAATTGGCTCTTACTGTAACATGGCTGGGAACTTTCTACGGCTTAACGATAAATGACAACTGGTAATCTACCAGCATTTACAATTGTCTACGGAAACATTCGTGAATATTCTTAAGTATCATATTGCATGTTCCGTTAAACAGTATGTGCTTTGTTTGAAAAAGAAAACCGACTGCACTTATAAAGCTAATACGACATAGATATGTATATATGCATGCATAATTATGGATGTATGCTTATGGAATACGTACCAATAATTTTTTGTCACTTTAAAAACATGCTTCTCTATACTGACACTTTTAAGAAATATAAAGAATACTTACTGTCTGCAGACAAGACTGGTTGTACGATTCCCAGATTAAAGATGAAAATCAATCCGAGGTCGATGAGGTGCTGGCGGACGTTCCACATTGTGATGTATGCGTGCTTAACTTACACAATCTCTACTACGCATACAACAATTCACTCCAAAATCCTATTCTAGACACATATCACAAACTTATATATATGATATTTTCTGTCAATTACTATCGTTCCGTAATGTAATCCAACTATCTGATATAAACAATGTAGAAAACTTTGCCGGGACAATTATATTTTTAACGTCGCCGCCCCTTGTCCCGATCGTCCTGAGACACGTTGCCGGGACTACACTACGATAGGTGGCCCAGGTTGTCGCTGTGTGTAGGAAAAAGGCAGTGTGTAGGTATGTATGTATATATAAGTAAAAAATCTCCGCAGCGTTGGATGTGTATTACTGAGAATACGTTGTTATCTTTACTTTGAACGATAAGTCATTAAGTAAAACAACAAATTATGAATAATTGCTTCATAAAAGGTTCAGAAAAAACACAGTACTTGAATAACCTCAGGAACGCATATATGGTTTTTCCTAATTTAGGCACAGGGCGAAAAGACACACCGTAAACAGTATAATGGCCGCATCGAATCCTTGCCTTGCTGCATACATAGCTCGGTTTTAGATCTGCATCAAGTCAAACGTAACTATCCCGTTATTGAATTTGTTTCATATTTTGACAGTTACATCACCCGGCACGTATATAGTTGGCAAGTTTGGCAGTTTTTTCCTGGAACCGAATCTCCAATTTCTAACGTATATAACAAACAACCTTATGCGAGTTAATCTTATATCGCGAGTGTCTGTTGCTTGCTAGGAATATCATTTATGATGCTGCTAATGACATGTTATTCTAAAGTCAAAGTGGATGATTAATGATGGCTATTTTTCACAGAAGTAAAGCGATATATTATTGGTAAATTTAACCTTCGGCGCATATATGTATATAATGATATTACAATAGAAAATAAGCGATTATTTATGGCAGGACAAAACTATGAAACGTCACTTATTAATCACGCCGGCCGGGCAGTTAATAGGCCAACGCTTCAGGTGTATTTTCCAGGTACTCCAGTATATTACATAGCAATACAGTCATCGCCAGCGTAGTCAGGGCAGGATGCGCACGCATCTGTAAGGTCAGCAGAGAAGTCAATGTTGCGTAAAACAGCCGTTTTGCCAGTTGATTGATTACCCAGAGCAGTGGTCGAGGTGACAGGTTTGCGATGGTGTTTCCTCGTCACATGGTGATACCTGTGCTTGTAAACTACAAAAAACAACACTAAAGTAATCCGTGCATATTGACGGAAAGTTATCAATGATTGTTAAAACGATGTGTTTTTGTTCCATACATAAATCAAATTGTATGGCAATTCTTATGACATAAATATGAAAATTATATCAGTATACTAATTGTAAAATATGTTTTCATCATATCTCATTAACAAAGAAACAAAATGCATGCTAAGAATGAAAGAAGCATGACAAAGCAACATGGTAGAGTATTCAAGTGCCAAACCAATTCTTAACCTAAACAAGTTTTTTTCTATGCTTAACTTAGCATCATAAATAGATAGATAAATATGATGAGAAACAATATCACACTCTGTTTAACTTAAGTTCAGACATTTCTGTTCATTCATCAGAGAAAAGGTTACAAAAACAAAATTGAAAACTATACTATGATATGATTTATGTGGTTGGTTTATTTTATAAGTTATGCTCACAAATGATCTCAATTAGTCCACGGCTAATGAGTAAGAGCACCTGCAAGTACCTACATTTATTGAAAAAAAAACAATATCTAAAATACGCCTGAACATGATATTGTGAATAACCCTTTCACCACTGCAGACCATAATGGACTCATCCAGATTAATGTATGGTAGAGTTCATTCAAGTTACATAGGGGTGAAAGAGTTGAAGAAGGACTGAAATAGAACAACCTTCGTGTAAAAGATTGATGGCGTTACTTGAAATTCACGTCTTTGTAATGAAAACAAAATGATAGATATTTATAAGATTGATTGATTTGAGTAATGTAATTTCACATGGCAGTTTTAAAGATAAATGGCTTTGCACGTGGTTTTGTATTACATATATTAGATATTAATATTCGAATACATTTCTCACGATGTTAACCGAACTATTGAAAGTGAAGGCAGGTAAAATTGATACCGGAATGCTGCAACAAATGTCAAAAGGTAGTTATTTGTAGCTTATAATGTATAATATAGAAACTGTTAGAGAAATGTTTTCCCTCTTTTGTTTTGTTATTAGATGATATGGCGTATCAACTCGTGATGTTTAAGGGTAATCACTTGGCAAACATCTTACATATTTTAAGACAAGTTTAGTAATAATTTCCTTGCTGCTAAACTGTACAGTATTTCTAACTCAAATCAACATTATTTTCCTCACAATGAAAGGTTCCGACTTTACAGTTTATCTGATAACTCAATTTAGAAAAGTTTTCCTCATCACGATACATCCAAGCTTTATCATATTATTATCTGATGACAGTGCATTTTTAGGATGTAACCCTACCTCACCGTTACAGGTGTCTTATCCTTAAAGCAGTTAAGAGTTCCAAACGTAATACATTGCGTAAACAGTACGATAATAAGTGGTAATAACACTTGGATAAATGTTTGTTATGGTACCTTTGAATGATACACAATATAACATTACAGTAGCTCTAAATCATTTCATATAAAAAGTGTTTGTAATGGAGGTAACATAATAATAATCAAGGGTTAAGAAGCATATACTCTTAAACGTCGGTATTTTATAAAAGTATTTAAAATAAAGAACAATATATGCTTATTGACGTAACGTCGTTTCATGTTATTGCTATTGCCACCACGCTGAGATGTAACTGTCACACAGCATCATTACAGCTGTAGTAACCAAGTCATAGTTTTATTAGAGGAACAGGCTTACCTGAGAGACATGTTGAGACACAGGGAAAGTTCATTCTCAAAATTTAGAAAGGCGTTAAAACATATAATTACCCATTTCGTCCTACATGATTGAATTTAAACTTTTTATAACATAACACCTTTAAGTTCCGCAAATAATGACACAACGTGGTATACAGCATCTAAAGAAATTAAATGGAAAAATCATTCTAAGGTACTGTCATAGTATATATGTAATTTGTAGTATCCTTGACGCAGATTGTCATTCATAATTCATCAAATTGAGTTTTTAATGTTGTAATATGTATGATTAAAATAAGACCCATTTTCTTAACTTGAGTAATCCTTTTTGTTGTCAGGGAAATCGCCGTAAAAGACTACAGTTTAGATCTTCATAGAAAAATCCCTAGATACATGACAATCCGCGTCCAACTACAGGTAACTACACGTTTAGGTCTTCTTTAAATCTTACTCAGCTATCTAATATGCCAAAGAATCTTAAGAAATACGAAAGTTATAGGCACAATTTTAAAAAGACAGCAAGTTAGTAGAGAAAGGAAAGCAAAGCAAATATTTTAAATGTACCATATGGTTATTTGCTCCATAAAGGACTCATAAGCGGTACAAAGGACTAAAGATTAGCAATCATCCATGTTAAACTGTTCCGAAATATATGTAGAAAATAGCTCAAAGGATTGGTTTCAAAGGATTTATCAACAGCTAAAGCCCGTTAAGGACATGCCTACTTGTGTGATGTGTGTGTGTGATGTGTGTATGTATTCTTGAAGCACGGTTTGTTGTTGTATTTGCCTCCTTATAACCCGGTCAAAATAAATTTGCTCACCCATTGCAATATTTTGGATCTTCGTATTTCTCTTTACTTCCAACTACAATTTGTTTCCTAACGCCTTTCTTGGCAATAATTCACTTTTGGTTTTCATTTTGAGCGTTCGCCCAGGTGAGGAAAGGCATTGGATTTTTGTCCCCAGGACGGGACATACTTAAGTCCTTAAAATGGTATTTGTTTTTTCCTGCTTTACGATTAGCATTAAGGGTTAATGGCAACAACTGAATCACCCGTTGTCAACGTGAAGGGAAATGTGCCTCGCGACCTGAAGCTTCATATCGCTACAACGCTTTGCTGCAACAAATGATTCATTCTTAAACTAGTATTTCATGTAAACCGTAACAGAACTTTTTCTATCTACAGAGTAATGACCGACCCCGGGAACTTGCAGCCCACCAGCAGAGTCGACGACCTCAAGACGTGAAATCATCACTGGGAATAAGAGGCAAAGAAGTATGTAGTTAAAAGATTCAGAAACAAACCCACAATGCATAAAGCTACACAAAATGGATATTTTAGAATAAGATAAAAATCATAAATGCTTGGCGATTTTTCATTTTCCCTAACGTATTTCAACACTTATAACACAATTATGTACTGGGTTTGCGATGTGAGAGGTTTATTTAGAGACGAATCGAAACAGCTTCACTCTTCAACTTTTCATTTTATTTCCGGAACAGGAAGTCAAACAACAAAACATAGAAACAAGATACGGAGACGGAATACAATAATACACAAGAACGGTTTATTCCGGATATTCTATTGATGGTTATAATAATATATATACCATGTACATGTATATAACAATTATATTTCTACTCACCGGCGAAGTTATTCGCCAACAAAACCTAAAACTCAATTCGCAAAATATAACGTTTTACAGTAAAACAATAAAAGGGATCTTATAGAAGCTATTACAAATTAACAATGTCATCCTTTGGATACTATAAAAGGACATGCACATGATTAACTAAAAGGAAAATTTTAAGAAAAAGGAAGACCTGTACCTGTATATACATCCGTGTGTTTAACAGCTAGTCCTGTTTTTATTAATAAATAATAAGTGTTTTGTGTAGAATCTAGTTGTTGGCATCTTTGCAATCTAAGTATTCCATTTTCTATAAACAAATCTTCTCTGCACGCTTTGACAATGTCATAATGGCTTGCCAATTATAAAAAATAGTAAAGTCACGTGGCATAGAAATGGTAATCTCGACAGCTTTGTGTGGCTCCTATATCGTTTTCATGGGACAGGTATCAGACTAGCGATTGGCCAGGATTTTAAACCTGGAACCGATCTATTGGCTTTCTGCGAGCCTCCGAATTTATCGTGACAGATTCCATGGATGCAGAGAAGACATGTCTATCAACGAAGTGGAACTCTGTCATTTCAAGTCATCCTTCGAATTCTAGGGTTATACTCACTTTCACTGTCTGCATTCCTGAACAATGTCATGACAACATCAATGGCACGTAGTGAGCTATTTAATTGGTTTCAGGTAAAACTGAGATAACTGAGAAGCGACAAGAGAACTCCAAATCCGTCAATTTTTACCGTTACGCTACCGCGTAGTTATTTTGATTTACTGCTCATGATCAAACTAGTCTGTTTGTATCATCTACAAGGTGACATGACATATTCCAGGGGTGCAGAGGACGTGAGAGCGCGTAACCCCTGGAATTTAGAGGATGTAGAGCATGTATTGAGGACTAATATGTAACGAACATATGACATCCATGCAGTACTTGTGAAGTTTGAATCCACTATGGTACAGTTTTCTTCAACAGATAGATTTGAAAAACCGTAAGGTACAAAACGTTATTTGAAATCAGCCTACAGAACATAAATATTCTTAACCGTAAACATTCAATGGATATACTGAATATTTGCGACCTTACACGGATTCTGAGAATTTTCTTAACAACTTTGTATCACCATGTTTATCAAAAATAACTTATCTTTAAAGATTTGACGTTTTCACATTGTACATTTGCTGTACAACATTATTCCTGGTAGTTTGCCTAACTTACGCGTTGAAAAAAATGGTATTTTTTTAAATCATATAATTAAGGGAATTTTAGCACTTTCCCTTCTGTTTAAGGAGTAGTTAGGCCAATTTGGATTTTATTTTTTTAATGCCCCATGGCATCAACGATAAGTCCCATAGGGACGAAACAGCTGTATTGTGTACTGTGCATGTAATTGACTGTTGGCATTCTGTATCTGTCACCAAATTATATAGGTGCAATCACGTTTGTGTGATACGTTAATCTTATCAGCCTTATCGACTAAAACAGTTAAATGCTCATAGAAATAAATTGCTGTTAGTTGATATAAGAAATGAAATATAAGGAATGAGACTGAAACACTCGTTAAATACTAGACTTTTAGCTAGATTGAATACACACAGAGGATAATACATTGTCCGCAGTATATTTTGTGGGTGTTTAGTTTTCGCCAAACATATTTTATTTCTGCAATACAATTGTATGCAGTTGTTCTAAATTATATACCCCGTTCTAACGTCTCCTCAGCGTACTTATTTCATCAAAGGGTACATCGTAATGTTTGTAGGAGAGGGCAAGCAGGACAGAATATGAAAAGTGATAGAAGGAAGTACCATACATTCACACAAAAGCCCGGGATAGACACAGGACAACCCAGGAAGGCAATAGACATCCAGACGACAGATGTATATGGTGACAAAAAACCCCAAAAGGTGTGCTCATAACTCATAAAAAAACAACTTCATTGGGCTATGCAAATGTAAAAATTCATTCCGCTTAAGATTTCGAACAATTGGATTATCATGTATGATTACACTTTGGAACAGCACATATTTGCGATTGCTTAAGACCAATTTCGTTAAAGAGCATACAGATATTTCGACAGACTATTGATGAAACTGAATTGAATACTGCTTTCCCGATCCTGCATTTTTCATTTAGATAAATTGATGATGGTTCGTCCTTGAAGAACAAGTTATGAGCAGTACTTACTTGAAATTAAAGACACCTAAATTATCTTCTTTTCCCTCTCAACATAGCTATATCGTAATGACAAAGTAGTGAGCATAGTATCGCATGTTAGTGACTCGTCTGAAAGGAAGTTACCGTAAGCTTAATCGGTAAACACTTGAATATTAAACTGTAATTCCGTCTATAACCTTTGGAAAAAAACGGCATTTGTTACATTGTCGCTCTCGTAGTGATCTTGGTGTATAATATTATTCAAAGACGCTTACCCTTCCGGAACACGTGGTCTTTTTCTCGTTGTACTTTATCAAGGGTCTCCATGTAAATCTTGTCTTTGTTCCTATTTTTCCCTAGTCTTACATTGTATCGACTGTCGTTAACAAAATCATCATTTATCCCATCAACTATACGACTGTGGAATGATTTGAGTGACATTATACGTGCTAACAATCTACTTTGAATAAGGAAACCGAAAACAAAATATTTTACATACAATATTATGACATGCCTGTAGTTCTTTAAAATATAATCTGTATAGGGTAAACATTATAGAAAGTCCGTCTTGTACGTGTGGAAGTCAATATGAAAATTCATTTCATTATTTTTTCGAGTGTAATCAGTATGAAAGAGTAAGGCGATTGTTATTACATACATTATCTGTATATGGTATTATAAACTTAGACTTACTATTAAATGGCAGTTCAATTTTGTCTCTTGGGGAAAACATCCATGTATTCAAATCAGTACAGAAGTTAATTAAAGACAGTGGTAAGTTCTAAAATCTCTCTCTCTCTCTCTCTCTCTCTCACTTGCTCACTCTTTTCGTTCTTCTACTACACTCTTTCGTTCTTCTCTATCTTCTTCTTTTTCTTTGTTATTTTCATTTGTGATTTGTATAAAATTTATTGATGTTGCCATATACATTGTTTAAAATATTTCTAGGAGAAGACTTTATAAGTTGAAATAACTTGTGCCTAATCCATTTGCAAATACTGCAATAAAGTATGTTTAAATCAAATCGATCTTGGGTTTTGTATTACGGTTACTTGGACACGTCAGTATTATCTTGACGTTGCTCTGGTAGACTTGAGAGTGAGTTCTTTTCAGACGCATATTACGTGACAGTAGCTGCTTTTTACTGACTCGGCTAAAAGGATTTCCCTTTTATATACTGGACTAGCAGACGAGTAGCTGCCTACGCGCTGGTACGCAGCGTAATTTCCATTTCTTTTTAAAAACAAAACAAAACAAAATAAACTGCTTTTTATTGCACTCCCTGTCCCTTTACCAAGGCCATGCCCTTGAACCGCTCCTAAATGAATTCACTCCGAACAAGGGCTAGCTCCGTCTCCAACCGGTAAATTGTTGTCGAAGGTTATACCCATCGCCGTGGCACATTTTACAGCATAAATGACCACAAAAAGTAATGACGTCAATATCATGGTACTTAACGTCCTTTCCTTAGTTCAAACATACATTATCTGTCGAAAACCAAAAGTTTATTCGTATGTCAGAATATCCCGTTCTTTTTAACTCGTGTTACACGCTCGTGGATACTATCATTATTCTGCCATACACGTAAAACTAATAGATACAATGTAATGTTTTTAGCGGGAAACAGTTAAATATCCTCTATATACAATGGATCTCTAAATTGATCATTTAAAATGCATAATACAACTTAATTAATTCAAATAATAATTTTCATATAGCGGGCAAAAAGGAGGAGTCATGGGAATGTCTATCATTTTAGTGACTTTCAATTCACGACAAAATCTACACAAAATATGATTTGATAAAATATTGGAACAATTTGTATTTTTTTTTATTATCAAAATCAGGACAAAGGCCTAGGAAGTCTTTTCCAACATGGTATTATCAATGCATACTTTCTTGTTTGTGTCGTGGTATTTCAATTTTTCACCAGTAAGTTAACCCCGCCCAATTTCCCATTCAAAACATATCTTACTTGGTATTTTTCACTTCGAAAACAAAGTGAGTGATACATACTGTCCCTGTCCCACTTCACTGTGGTTTTTCCTATATGGAGTGTTCCTGAAGCCCCACAAAAACCTCTGGGTCCGCCACTGATCGATAATTTTCTAACCTGGAGTAGTTGGCTTATGATTTGATATAGCAAAGAGTAAGATACAAATAAAATGTATTTATCATATTTTCCCTTTTCATACATCTACTACAACGATTTGATTCCTACAACTCTAGATCATAAAGCAGGGTCGTCTATTTACTATGTAACTAGTTATGCGATTTCTACAATATTACAACAAATAATTTCAAAATGAACCTTGTCCTTCAACACTGAAAAAGCCAGCAACCTAGTAACTAACTTTGCGTCAATAAAGAAGAAAAACTTAATTCAAAAATAAATGACAGGTAATTTATTGATAAATATTTGTACTCAAGTAAAGGATAATATTTTACGATACTCTACCATTCACTGGCAATCACCTAGGCACTCATGGAATCATAAATATTATAAAATAATTTTTCATCATCAATTTGTAACATCTAAAACCCATCGATCACAAGTACACGAAAATTCAAGAGCACCAATCGATTTTATTCTTCAAGCTTTTAGTGATGAACGTATTACGGTGATGTTTTACAGAGATTTTGATTTCATGTCATGAATATTTTAGAACTAAGAAAGCCCTCTCCGTATTCTTAAAATATAAAAACGATTTTCTTACTTTTCTGTGATAAACCATGTGTATGTTTATATAAAACGAACCCTGTGTCGAATAATGAATTTAGAAACAGTGAAGGCACGAACATGGGTCAATTTTAGATTATCAATTATTTACTCTTATTACACCGGCATGGTCGTTACTTTACAGTTTTCCTTTTATTTATAGGCTTTAATGTGACTAGGTTATTGGTTTGAACACCAGATCAATGTTAGGCGCTTGTCGCGATCTTGTATTAAAGATCAAAATTTCCTGAAACTTTAAAACCATTTGATATGTTAGAAAAGGTCGCCGGTCTACATTTAACATTCCTTATATGCTTTTAAAATAGAATCATTAAGAGCCTATTTGCTCATAGAAGCTGTTGTTATCCCAATAACCCATATTTTCCCATTGAACAATATGTCTCTGACCGAAGTAATCCGTCGTTTTCAGGTCCTGTATATCCTTTAACAGTAGACAAACATTGGTGATGTAGGATTGGACACTAACATTTTGTTAAGTAATCATATGAAAGGCTGGCGTCCTCTTTAAAAATTCATTACTTCAGGATAGACGTTACATGTCACAAATATGTTATCCCTATACAAATGCTTAACCATTCATTCATTCTTTCGTTCTGCCTGTCTGTGTGTATACGTTATTATAATGTACGTGTATACGTTATTACAATGTACGTGTATACGTTATTATAATGTACGTGTAAATGCGTTAAAACAATGTACGTGTATGTGTTGTTACAATGTACGTGTATACGTTATTACAATGTTCGTGTATACGTTATTACAATGTTCGTGTTTACGTTATTATAATGTACGTGGATACGTTATTATAATGTACGTGTAAATGCGTTAAAACAATGTACGTGTATGCGTTATTATACTAGGTACAATGTACGTGTATGCGTTATTACAATGTTCGTGTATATGTTAATTACAATGTACCTGTAGACGTTATTACAATGTACGTGTATGTGTTGGTATATTGTATGTGTAGACGGTATTACAATGTTCGTGTAAACGTTATTACAATGTTCGTGTATACGTTATTACAATGTTCGTGTATACGTTATTACAATGTTCGTGTCTACGTTATATGTTGTTAAACGGAGCACACTTCCACCAGTTATATTTTAATTGACATAGACATGCACTCTGGAATAATTGTATAATGGAGCCTTCCTACAGAAATTAATATTAATTGATATGTTCAGCAATCAAACGCAAACCCAGAAATCCCGGGAGTAAAACAGATAGGGTTTCAGTAACGACAAGCACTTTCTAACAGATTGATAAAGTTGCATGCAGTTGTAATAAAGAGAGGCAAAACGTTTTAATAACACCGCAGTGACGCGCTAGAATAAAGAGTTTTCTTGATACGAACAGGAGCGGCACGAACGTGCTAAGTCATCATACCCATCACAAGATGTTTGAATTCAACCAATAAATGTTTCTTACTGAAAGCGACAGTTCTCCAATATTTCGTACATATCCGAGTCTGATAGGAAAGACGACATAAACAATCTCAGCTTGTCCTTATTTTATAAACTTTAATTTAAGTGATTGATTACGCTGTATCATTGTAAATATCTGCACTCTGGCATAAAAAAGAAGTCTTTTTTCCTTTATGAGAAAAACAGTCCGCACGTGTTTTTTGCTATCAGTTTGATCAGACACGGGTAATAAATAATAAATATTATTATATATATATGCATATATAAATTGTTGTAGAACTAACACTAACATTGTAAAAATTGAGATATACAATATGACCTAGCATGCGAAAAAAGAGACTGGAAAAATCGAAACAGAGGATCTCAACAAAACTGCAAGCCGCTTCCAATCCAGACCTTCCCAAAGGGAGGTGAGAATTACACGTAAGACACCTAAAATGTACTTTTTAGATTTTTCCTAATGGAGGGAAACGTTTCTAGTGGTTAGAACATCACGCGACAGAAACGTCACCCCAGCTCCCAATGTTTGGCATGTCACAGTCAGCTTTTGGATTTGTCTGGTAGATTTTGGGAAGGATATGGAAAAGGTCATACGGTACACGTAACCTCAAAGTACTATCCACTATATATTATATCCAATTTAATAACCTACATTTGCATTGTATCGCTGTTTCACTTCATTGGTAGTATTTCCTCTTGTGTTACATGATTTTTCTCTCTCACCTAATTAGCTACATCTTTGTATTATATATAGTGTAATTATCTCCCTTTGTATAATCACCCTTTACGTTCACAAGGACCCCTGTACCACAGCCAAAAACTGTAAACAAGTGTTGAACTCTTTTTTTTTGTCGCACGTCTAAAGCTTTAATAAATAATTTAAATAATTTCTGAAAAGATAACCATATCGTGCGGGACTTTATTGAGTTATAAAAAAGATTGACTAAACAAAATATAATCAACAACAGTGTTTTGAGCGTAAAAAATCAGTGTGTGTAGACCGGGCCCGTATTCATAAAACCGTCCTTGTGCTGCTCAATCCCAGAAATTGTGCCCAAGCCCAGTTTCTTATTCTGGAAAAGTATCACAAACATTACACGTTATGAATGGTTTGACCTTTTGACCGGTGTCACATGTTTTAAGGATCCCCGTCCCTCCGCCTAAAAATGTAATGAGGCATTTTCTCTCTCTCTAAGGCATCGCTATTGCATAACCATATCATTTCGCGTTTGGAGATGCCCAACGCAAGGGACACAACTCTGTAGTCGGAACGTTATTCAAACGAAATATATTCAAGGGAAGATAACAACATTGTCGAAATGGTAATCAGGGGCAGGTGACTCTAACACTGAAAAACGACAGTGGAAATCTTTAGTGTTTTGCTCTGGCTGGGACGGGGTACCTTAAGCCAGACTACTGTACATGCTTGAGTATGAGAACGGTTTCATGTATTGTGGCCTAAGATTAGAACATTGGCCATCAAATTGTTATACTACCGCTCTAAACAATTGTCCTACCTGGTCAACGGAGGTGACCTAGTCCAATAATTTGTACAGTTGTACCCAAACGGAGGTTAAGGGGAGGTAACTGTATGTAAGGAAAGTGCAGTGCAGTGGGACAGGGATCATCAATTGCTTCCTTTGTATTATATTTATGTGTATGACTGTGTCTCCATCTATCGATGACATTAGGATTGCTATTACAGTGCATTTGTTTGCTAGTTACCATTGATGTAAACGCATTCCAAACGCAATCAATAGTTTAATCATTGTTCACTTTCGAGCTTAATTCAATTTTAGATTCAAAAACATTTCGAAACTGTAAATTAATGTCTGTTTTGCTACATAAGTATGTTGATTAATGTTTCATTTCAAACCTTATTTAATAGAAACAATCCCGTTAGAATGTTAAGTATAGGCATTTGCTGTGGTAATTTTGTCTTAATGGCGACACGAAGACGGATTCTGCTGCCTTGAAGATCGATAACAGCTCTCAGACGCAATAGTGAACATTGTTTTTGATTAAGTAGTTTCTTTTGGTTACGTTTTCATCATTATTCTCAAAACGTATCTTCTGTCTACGATACCACAGCCAACTGATTGTGACGTCATTTACAAATCGCACTGTGAATCATTTTTTATCATGACAGATGACTACTTTTTTGAGGGAAAAAAGTACTTTGTGTTGAACGTCATCAAAATATGTCCTTTTTCGGTCTATCACTTGATAGACTACAAAAAAAAAAAAAAAAAAAAAAAAAGCCTTCAACAAACAATAATAAAATATATAAAATTGAAACTTAAAGTAGTGAAGGTTAGTCTATTATGTGAACATCCCCTGTATGATGAACGTAAGACACACATGTATGGCTGCACTATAAAATGTGGCAATACATACAGTGTGCCAAAAATTAACGACACTCCGTCATGCAGCTGTTTCGTCCTTCTAGAACTCGTCGGTGATGCTAGGGGTAAAACACGTAGAAATCTAAAATTGCTCTAAGGTAGTGTTGAGACAAAATATGAGATGCGTAAACCCCCTTTATTATATGAATTCTAAAAATAATTACTTGTTAATTTTAAATAAATGATAAGTAAGGTTTGAATCTTTTGAAGGGTGTCCACCACTCAAAAGAGATAATTGTGGTCATCAAGGTTACGGCAATCCTCGGGCCTAAGAAATCCACCAGCAGAGCCTACCTCTTTGTATTTCGAAAGATGGCCGTATGACACACTCATGTGGATGTACCTTTAACATTTGGTAGAAACATTATGCGAAATAATAATTACACTGCACCATGTTACTGTTCCGCAATTATGGTGATGCTAAGGACAAAAAGAGTCACCAGAATATTAAGAAAAATATATATAAAAAAGAAAAAAATAGAGAAAATGTCAAAATGTCTATTTTCTATTCCTACTGTCTGCAGGGGATACAAATGTAGCTGCCCAGACTATATGCATTGTTGTTATTTACAATTTTTTTTGTTTGTTCCGATTTATGCTTCATTGTCTTTTTGTTTATTTCAGAAAATTGAAACATGAACCGAAAGAAGATAAGTCATACAGAAACGCAAAAGTAATCAAAGAATCGACTAAACACTGAACTATGAAGATTTTCATGTTACGAGGGAGGTAACTCAGAAATTTTCTTTAAACCCTGTTTTTCTAAAAAACTGGAAATATACGAGAAAATGGAATTGATCAATTGAAACTTGTCATTTTCATTTTGCATATTATTGAAAAATTTAAACAAAACTCAAACATGCCCTAAAATGGGTGACGGATTGTTATATGAAGTCCCGTTTAATTCTGGATTTGATGTCCTACAATTCAGACATTTAATTATGGATTTAAACATATATATGGAGTTCTTTGAAACACAGAAAAAAACAATTATGAGAAGTTCTTTTTTACACAACCAATAACATTTTCTTCCCTTTTTCTTCTATGAGGCATTTTTTTTTTCATAATTCACGTATCTTCAAAGTAAGATGCTGAGCTATAAAAATATTATTATTTATCCATATTTATGGTGACTTATAGGGGTAAGTGTGTTCGAACATTTATGCCAGAAAAACAACAACAACGACCTATTGTCTCACTAGATAGCTGTTAAAATGAAAGTTAAATTTGTAATATATGTGAATTTTAAACAATGCAAGATCTTCTTATATTTCCTGATATTATTCAGAAAACCCCCAAGCGATTTTCAATTTAACTCCTTTCGTAATTTATCACCTCGCTTTCCGCAAACATATTTACGTGTTTGCCCATATTCTTCTTTTATGATTATTTCCTCAAAAAAGTATCTTTACCCCACTTTCCAAATGGTTGCAGTATAACAAGAATTACCAAAAGAGATATAAACTGTCACATCTTCAAAACCTATATAATGTTAACAGCAATTAGAGGTTTCAGAACTCGTTTTAGTCTGCAGCTGATTTAATAATACAGCTGACAAATCAGTGTACTTTCATGTTCATAACAATGTTTTGTGTCCTATGGGGTTTTACATATATTCCTTTACAAAGCAAGGTGTATAGAAAATCGCACTCAACGAACTACTTAACGGCGGATTTGGTTTAACGCGACATATTACAAAGAACACTTGATGAGATAGTTATTATTAGTGATTTAGACCCAAGGTTACATGCCGTTATATAGTTGGTACGTACTTAAAAGAAACATATATCGTTCACTTGAAATATTTCGTCCTTTGGAAATGTTTTAATAGAAACACGACGTATGACTGCTGATCGAGAAAGTGAAGGAAAATAGCCAACATGAAGACATTCGTCATGTGGACGTTTCAAAGTGAGTTGTATTCTACTATGATATTTGCCATCAAAATGACGCATATATACATGACATGACCTGATGCAATAACTCCTTCTATGGTGTTATGTTGGATATGTCTGGCGTTATCTTGGCGAATTTAAGGAATTTGTCAATCTAAAGAGGCGCACCAAGAATAAAATATTTGAATTTTAAGTTTATGCCTATTTTCAATCTGTAATGAACGTTTAGTAAGAAGTTCGTTTTTCAAAAGGAGTCGTATTTTTGCACGGCTCCTTGTTTGTAGAAATATCATCAAAACAAGTTTTTTACCGCTTTAATCTAGCTGTGTTTTGCAATGTGGCGTTTTATTTTTAGAATTGTGCTTTACCTTCGAACTGGGATGCACATATTAATTGCGTATTTTTAGCTTATCTCTGAAATATACCCATTTCGGGCTGCCTTCGCCCTTAAGTAATTCAAGTTAATCTGACCAATAGACAAATGCTTTTTCGGGTGGTCATATTTCTTTTCTCATACATAAATCAGTAATTTCTTCTTCTTTTCAGTTGTGGTACAGAAATTGACTTTGATCTGTAATTGCTGCTAACGTCAGGTGAAACATCGTATTTACTACACTATGGCTGTGTATGTTATCCTGTTATCATTACCTGTAGCGTACTCATTGAACGTTATTATGATGTCACTGTATCGGAAGCTTTCAATGTTGATGTATTTCAGTGTAAAATGATATGTCATTTTTTCGTACTGCACGATTGATGAGTATTCTTTGTAATATGCTGTATTGTTATCACGTATGCCATTGTACAATACGCGTCATATTGCATTTGACTATTATTGTATATACTGTACTATTTTTATGTCTACTCTCCGATGTGTCTTACAGAAGGAATAAAACAATCTTAATCTGAATCTGAACGTTTTGCTAACGCTGCAATTGTTACGGTTGATCCCGCCAAATGGCTGAGTCCGATGTTTTCCTCGATCAAATCGTGTAAAAGCTCGACCCGACCGAGAGAGGAGAAAGATCTCTGTTAATACTTCGGGCAATCGTGTTCATTCTCGATGGTCGACGACACAGATTTGTGAAAATTGTTTTTTGCGCTATGCCAGACGTTATTTGGGTTTTCAATCCCTAAGTTATGCTATCGTAAGACCGAAAAGATATTTTTTTTCGTGGAAGCATGGCTGATTCTGGCAAACAATTTAGTTTTGTAATAAGCATTCACGAAACAACCTCGTGCTTCAGTTAAAGTGACCAACACGTTTTCGCGGTTTACTGGACTTGAAATGTTGTTGACCTGTGTAATGTCCTTTTCTATATATAAGGTTGAAACTTATTAAGAAATATTATGTAAGACATACAAGCATGTATAAATTAATTCAACTGCTTACTTGTGAGAATGTATCCGACATTAGAAATCTGGGCAAATTTTTAATACAAGCAAACAAAAGGAGATCTGAGCTGATTGCTGGTTAGTGTTCACTCTCCACGGTGTGTGTGTGTGTGTGTGTGTGTAGGCGTGTGTGTATGTGTGTGTGTATCATATTGTATGTTGTCTCTGTATTGCTTTGTATATATGTTATAACTGATAAGTCAACCGACTTAAAGTAATAAAGAACTTGAACTTTTCTGTCTTTATTAATACAAAGCCAATTATCAGTCGCTGCCATTTTATAAAAAGATCAAAACAAAAATAAAAACCGGTATAATCGTGCTTATTATTCATGTATTGTAAAAAAATCTCGTTTTGAATATGTAAAGCTTATTAGAAAAAAGTTATGTGACATTATAAATTTTATTATAGATTCCTCTATTGTTGATTAAGCCAAAGGTAATTTGTGTATTAATTGCATTTTTTTTTATTGCAACTGCATCCATACATAAAACTGTACAAACCTATCGAAACGATTAGCACCTCACCGAATTCCAAAAGAAAAAAAAGGATGGTTTTCCATCGCTCTCTATTGTAGAAATTACAGTTAGTATTACATCAGAGACTTATTTGATTTTTTGGCGTTTAATTAATTCCATTGTTGTTGGATGATTGCAACACAATTACCATTACTGAAGCCTGGCGTTATACGGCGTGTAATCGACATAATAGTTTACACTCTATACATATTACATCGACAATGTAATTGTATATTAGTTGCAGCTGTTTTTTTTATCCACTTATTCACATAAAAAAATCACCTACACCATTAGCAAGCAATTACTGAAATAATACAGACACGAAGAACAGTCTATTTGTATGTGACCAACTTAATTGATTTCTTAAGGATGACGGTACCACCGAGAAATGAAAATTATTTTGTATTCGTAATACCGTGCAAGATGAATGTAACACGCCGCCTGATGAAGTCAGTGTATGAGTTACGTGTGTGTCCGAAACTGTTTCTGTAAAGTGTAATATCTAATACTTAGGTAACATTGAAAATACGAGAACTTATGAGAATATCATCTAAATCCATATTTACCATTTATTTTGGTTCGTGATTATGATTTTGATGTTGTTTTTCTGAAATCAAAAGAAAATTTAATTACAAATAAATCATTTAGTCATTAGCTCTTCTGTAATTAAACAGCAGGAGAGACCTATGATCCATGGATAAAGACAGTAATAAGCGTATAATATTAGTTCTCCTCGATCCGAACGAAATTACAAATTACAAGGCTCCATCTCGAACTATACCAATTTGTTGGTCTGAGTATAAATAGAAATGCAACAAGTGAATTATTATCAGTAAGAAATTCAAATTATTGGATATTTTGATGATTGTGACAGAACTAGTTTTGTAATTTGATAACTTGATTTGTGATATATATTTTTGCTTAGCCTATAGATGAAACATATCACAAAACTATCAAGTTAGTGTCACCTTTTTTGCTCTCCAATAACATTTCTTTTCATGCACATTATTATAGTAATATAGATAACATTTGGAAACAATCTGAAGAAGGCAGAAACGTATGTACTGTCTCTGGAAACAGTTAATGTTAATCTGTTTCTTAAGAGAGTACTAAGCTACTTTAAAAAATGTTTAAATTTGACTTTGAGACTTTTCCTGTGGTTGAGACTATTATTTGATAGGAATGATTACACAATTTTGAATAGGACTGCAAGAATATCCAAAATATTTAATTGATCTGAAATTCTGTTTAGAAATTGAACAGACAGCACACGAGTAAATAACTTGACAAACATGCAAACTGGCGGAAGGAGCAAAGGACTTGCGCAAAGCGGAAAATAGTTCTACGAGTCGCTTCCCTTAGACCATTAAACCATCAAGCAGCTTCGCTTAATCATCGTAAAATATGCCATCAGATGTCGTCCATGAGGTAATAAACATGTCTTATTACGGGGCACAAACCGGATCAAACTCGCAGTGACAGGTAGACAGGAACAAAGGGCAATAACGTGTCATCAATATGTATAGTATAGCATTTGGGCCCCAGTTTTTAAAGAATATATTTCACCTGGACGGTATTTGTGAAAATAGAAAACAAAATCTGTCATCTTCGTGAGAAATAATTCATATTCAACGAGTGCCCATTGAATATTCTTTATACGAAATAAATTCAATAATTATTACACTTATCACCGGCCCACTTAGATTGATATCTCTTAAAGAAAATATTTAAAATAAAGCATCGCATGGTTTGAACTCTATGATTATACAAACTTTTGGAGCGGAGTGAAACGTATTAAGCTAAAACGTTCAAAAATGAAAAACCTGGACAAATGAAAACAAAAGAAAAAAATACACTTCCGGCAAAAAATAAAATAATCCAAAAACATCATCAGAAGCGTAATAATTCGATTACAGCTTAGATAAAACTCGGAGAAAATAGGAACCAGGAAAGATTATGATAATTCGTTATGTTTATTGCAAACTTACATCTGATTGCTATATTTATGTTTGCAGCACAACTTGAAACATCGAGATGAAAAGAGGATTCTTTCTCGATAACATGTACCTTTTTTGTTTTCTCTCGACAGCAAAGAACATGTAAGAGCATCCTAAAAACTCTCGCTTACGTTCTCTGCATCCCTTGAATATGTTACGACGAAACTGGAGGTACGAAGTTAGCCACATGTACTTGATGGGTTTCCGGTAAAATCTTCCTCCAGGACTGATACACGAATACTGGTTTGATCCTACGATGTACATAAAAGAATTAAAAGAATCCTGCAGAAGCTTCACGCTTAAATTTCAAATGATAGGGCATCAGCCTAGCGATTGGTCAGTTTGTTTTACCCGAGACCAATCAAATAGCTAGCAGCGTGCCTTCAATTTTGCCATGATATATCCCAGGCGTGTCGAAAGGGGTAATGAGTGTAATCCCTGAAGTAGCGGGCATGAGGTAACATATACTGACCAATCGAGAATGCTTAAGAATTAGCCACCCTGTAGATGATACAAGTGAAGTAGTAAGGTACTGATTATAGAATTCTGCAAACGCTTGATGTCAGCGTGAACGAAGATTAAATGTAATATGAAATAAAGCCCTTTGCAATGACTTCATTGCGATTAGGTTACAGGTGTAAATCACAAAACACAGCGCACAATTCACAATTTGCACGCATATTTCTGCATGGTACTGATGTTAAGCTCACATGAATAATTTCAAGATATGTTCACCAGAATCAAATTGAAACATATTTGATGTAATTCTGACATTTGGATATGCTTGTTTTATTTTGTTTTTGTTTTTGTTTTATTTTGAACCGCCACCTTCCCATCCAAACAAAAGGGACGGTATGGAAAATAAATAGCAAATAAAAATAAAGCATGTAGCAAAACGTAATTAAGATAGCTTTATATTGTTTAATATAAAGGAAATGTGAAGAAAACATTCGAACCGGTGTATGCTAATTATTTGTTTACCGGTTTCTTATTTTTTATATCATCCTCTAAAGGCTCGGTTCTCGATACACTTTTAAGGTATGATAATTTAGTCTGATGTTTTCGAGAACGCTAAAATGAATCGTGCAGCAGTGTAACGGTAAAATGACTTGCTTTGAAGCTTAGTGTAGCTCCTATGTAATCTCGAAAGGACATCCCTGCGATTTGTCAGATTTTATACCTTAAAGCAACCAAATAGCTTACCTCGAGCCTTCAATTTTGTAATGACATATTTCAGGTGTGAAGAATATCAGATGTTTTTTTATCTAGAACCTATAGAAACATTGAATGTCGGTACATATTATTTGAATTGCTAAAGCAACTTCGAATACGGATTCATGTTCTAGTTATCATCATACAGAGCAGGACGTACAGATAAAATGTCATGTTAGTGTAGTTCACTGCTTATTGATATAGACATGATCTCTGAGCTGATACCATACCAGCCATTAATGGAACAATCCGGAACTTGTTTCTTCAGAGATACCGGGAAACAAAAGTATGCTTTACGAACTGGCATTACGCACCTATATGACTTTGGAATGACAGCATGCGTGGAAGCGATATCGAGCATAAATGTTTAATTAACAAAAACTAAACGTTGTGAATTCAATGTACGTAACCAATTTATCGTCAAACCATGTTGAAACTGTTTGTTGTCCTTTTGAAGATAAATTATTTAATAAATAAAAAAACATCTTATATAATATCATAGGGTAAAAGGGGCCATTTTTCACAAAACAACCCCCCCCCCCCCAATATTGCCGCCATCATTATCACAGAAATATGAAAAAAGGTTAACTCGTTTTTTCTAAAGTTGCATTTCCAACAAAGATACAACTATTTGACCTAGTTAATCAACGAATATAAACCGATTATCGGCGTTTAAGTGTAACACGCGTACGGCTGCTAGGTATGGGTAAGTGTAATTAAATTATGTGAGAATATCTTTTTGATGGAAATCATTTGTGAGAAGGAGATATAATCTCCAAAACTTTCAGCTAATTTAAACAGCAGTTTTTATGTACTTTTAAATTTCATCATTAGCTTCAAGTGCAAAATATGCGGTGCTCTTTTACAGTATATTTTACATTAATCGTTGTAAAACATCTCAACCTAATTCCCTGATACCTTTAAACATTAAAGTATGGTTACTGCACGTTAAAACGAGCTGCCAGGCACCAAAAACTCCGCCGTTGCGTTTTGTTTAAGCCCTGATTATTTCGGTACAGCCGAACAACTGAACGACGACATGCAATACAGATTGGATCCAAAATTCTACAAGCGTTTCATGGTATTTTTTGTCTCAATTCTAAAGGTTTATGCATGATTTTTTTAATTATTTTGAAATTGCAATTCCGAAGTACACAGCATACGATGTGTTCATTTTTTTTTTTAAAATTGAAAGTGCGTGCTAACATGCAGCTTATCATATACTACTAGCTATCTACGATGAAAATGTCAGCCTTTTGCTTCACAGCGGCAGGTCGCATTTAAGAATTTCTTATTAGCGGTTGTGACTTGTTTGTCACGCTCATGTTTCAGAGAAAGTATATATCCAATATATAGATGACACACGGTGACACTGATAGTTTATTTGAAGGTGGTGTACAACCTTTTAAGCCTTTTGACCATCTGTAGCAATATATGTACAAGAATATAAAGATTTCCCCGTGAGTCCCGCCTGAAAATAATAATAAAGACAGTAGCAAAAAAATAAGTTTCAAACCATACGCCGTACGGTAGTAAAATAGCATTATGTGCCATGCTGTGATTTTATTAGCTATATTCCGTACAGTCACCCAAGATAATTAAAAGTAAAAAGAAGAAGAATTTATATATACAACGTTCAAGGTTATTTCAAAAGCGTTCAATTTCATTCTGATGAATATGAAATGTTATAAGCTGGTATAAATTGTACTTCGTTTGTATGTGTATGCGTAGGATGTCAAAATTCGAAATATTACATTTGAATTGCACAGTGAAGATTTGTACAAACGATACACGATGGCAACACCATTTTTATTGAAAGACAATGAAAACATTTAAGCTCATTTGTAGCAAAATATACAAGATTATGGAGGGTTTTCCATGGGTTCCGTCTAAAAAATAATAAAGACATAATTAGTTTCAAACCATTTCAAAATTTCTTGTATAATCAAAATCTTGTTATGTTACGGGTGCATACTACATGCAGTTATTTTATTTGCTTTAAAGAAAGACAAACTGATATATACAATTTTTTGAAACCTTTTTCTTATTACTTTCTTTATTATGAACCGTGCCACTACCCAAAAAAAGATAACTGTGACCATCAAGGTTACAGCAAACCCTGGGGACTACTGAATTCACTTGCAGACTCTTCCTCCTTGTAACCGCCCATAGGTATCTCTGATGCTGGTTTCATTTTCTCTCACTCAGAATAAAATTAGACGCGAGAAGGCAATAACTTCAACAATAACGTTCCACAATAATGAAAACACCTAGTAATGAGTTATAAGTATCTCGCCGCCGGCCAAACACTAGCCAACAGCCCTTCAGAATGTTTTGAACCTCACGACAACCGCCTTTATCGACATGAAGTGGTCATGTATTTGCAAGTGGGAATATTGTTTAAGAACGTAGTTACAAAGAGTTACATAATACATTATTCATCATCATTGTCATTTTCACGCTGTCGTTTAACTTAATCAATGGTCGCTTGAAGATACAACTTGCAAAGCGACATGCTAAAAACACGCAGCATTCAATATATCAACTTCCATTTATCTAAGTTATGTGTTTGTTTTCGTCTGGAAGCAATATGTTTCTTTTCTATTAGGGCCCTATGTGTTGTCAGGACTTCGAGGGAAATGTCAAAAAGCGCCGTTATATTACGTTAACCTGAAAACATAGGATAAGTTACACCATGCTATTGCAGAGGAAAAAAGCGTTTTTTTCAAACATAAACAAATGAATTCGTACCAACAATGACAAGGTTTTGGCAAAAATGCTTATTTTGACCGGTAACTTTATCTTTGAATCATACCGAGCAAAGAATTACAAATATGCTTAATATTAAGAAAGGTGCGGAATAGGTCAAGAAACGAAAACATGTTTTAGCTATATATAGACACACAGCTGTCGATCTGGACAAATTAAAGCTCTATGCACTAATATTAAAACTGCACATTCTTTTAAGAGCTTCACAAACTGCCTCAAAAAACAAAATGAAACATTTAAAGTGCCTGTTTTTTATTTAGCCGGTGACCGTCATAAATGCAGCCCTTTAAATGATGATCTCTTTAATTGTAACCTAATCAACTCTCCTATTTGTGCATGTGGATATCCTAATGAAAATGCTCATCATTTCTTTTTTACATGCAGTACATATACTGATCAAAGATTTCAAATGTTTAGAAATATTCATGAATACTTACCTCTAAGCTTAGAGAAATTATTGTATGGCCATGAAGATTATTCGAGTGACGAAAGTAAAAAATATTTATATATGCCCAACGTTATGTATCGACTACTCGCAGGTTGTAATATGATCAAGTTCTTCTGTCTCCTCTCCAACAGTCCTCATTATCTTTCATATTCATTTCTTAGCTTGTGACCGTATTACATGGCAAAACGTGCACTTGTGTGTTCCTTATTAACTTAGTGATCCTCTGTAATGTTTAACTGTCTTTCTAAGTGCACGAGAGCGTGAATGCAAGAGGTGTGCGTGTGCTTGAATGTATGCGAGTGAGTGTGGAGATGTGCATTACGTTCTTTCTGTAAATAGTTCCACTTACCGTTGTATATAATGTATGCAATATAGGCATGTTATATGGGACATTCAGTTACAGTCAGTGCGGTGGAAACGAATTTTCGAGAAAGGATGGAATGAAAAGGAGAAAGCCACAAAGCACGGGACGTGACGAACTGTTGAATATCTGAAAGTATGGAAGAGTGCCAGGATATCACTGCGCTGGCTGTGCTGGATGGTTCCATTTTCATGACAAATTTTAAAATCTACTATAATTTGTACATAAAAGTAAGAATGAATGTGTGCATCATAAGTTGAAAGTAATAATCTCTCTCTCTCTCTCTCTCTCTCTCTCTCTCTCTCTCTCTCTCTCTCTCTCTAATAGATAAATGTAGTGATTTAAACAATGAAACCATCTTATGATGTGTATATACAATTATTTATCTTATAAGGAAAGGGCGTTAATAATGTTCATGTAACTTGTCCCCAAACCTTTCGCATTTTTTTGGCAATAAAATATGTTTAAACTAAAATCTAAAAACAATATTCTTTAATTAAAAACGTTGACATTTTTGTTGTAATAGAAACTCAAGATTAACATCTATGTTTTCTTCACGTCGGCGCGGCGGTCAGAGAAAAATGAGATCTGGTGCCGTATTCAAAACCATATCTATGCCCAAACTCTTATTCTGTGCTCAAACCCAACTTCTTGTTTTGTTAATATATCAACGAAAAATCACATCTTGTCTATACAAATATTGTAATATGGTAGAATTCTTGACAGAATTAAAGCCGAATACCGTTTTCAGCGTACAACAAAGAGTTCGTTTCAGCACGTATCTTACCGTGTCGATATTAAAGGATTGAAATGACTTTCTTAAACAAGTAATTCTTTATAAGAATATAGTACAAAATGTACCAACTATGCTTGTACAATTGTAACAGTATTTAATCCTTTGATCTCCCAACTTTAAATTTCTGAAAAAATTCACACAAAAATGAAAAAAATGCCTATAAAATTGACACAATTGTAACAACGCTGTTTTTATAAAACTGATATCAACCAAAATAAGAGCCTGTTACATGAACTTTATATAGTGGAACGACCTTAGGAAGCATAGTTAACTAGATATAAGAACTTGATTTCCAGAATGAACCAGAACAGGTGTGTTACTGATTTGTTGTGTTAATTTCTCACCTGCTGTTACCTATTGCATGCTGGTACGATATGGCTAATGTGGGAACATTCTCTCTACTTCTATTTGTTTCCTAGTGCCTTGCTTGGCAATACCTCACCTTTGGCTTTAATTTTGAACGTTTGCCCAGGTGAGGAAAGCAATGGGTTCTGTTCCAATGCCATGACAAACCAAAGTCATTAAGAATGGTAGTCGTTATTCCCTGCTTAGCGTTCAGCATTTAGGGGAATGGCAACAACTAGTTCACCCGTTGTCTTTGTAATGTGACCGGTCGGAATGCTGTCCTGGGTGCCTTCGGCATGGTATTTTAGTGAGGTAGCACCATCACAATGAAGCAAATACAGTATACCGGACATTTTCGCCGCAGTTTAATTTTCGCTTTTTCGACTTCGCATTGAGGGCGAAATAATCATAACCCAATATAGTAATTTACATTTTAAGGACGAAATTAATACTGGGCGAACATGGATTTTACCATTGAGGGCGAATATTTGAATGGGCAAAAGTTCCTAGGTATATAGTACACTAACAACCCCTGTCTCCAGCACACATACACACATACGCATGCACAACACACATGGATGCACGTCCTTAAATGATCTAAATTGTTAAGACGCTATGCCTCGTACAACCAACTTACCAGTTGAAAAACAATCACAGCAGGTTAAAAGCCTTTTCCCATTTCCTATGGTTCCGGCTTTCGATATCAAACATCTACACTGCACCATTGGGTTTTCTCACGACACAATCAGTATCATTGTGCGTGCTGCGTTGCAGGCAATACAAGTTGACAAGTCTGTTATCGTGAAATCCTGTATACCTGTGATAGCAGCGTGATGCTTTGATTAAAGATAAACATGAATCGTGCTGTATCGTAACGGTGAAATTTACCAGCTTTGATATCAAAGTAGCTATTGGATAATCTAAAAAATCGATCAATATTTGTCAGCCTTGCGATGGGTGAAGATTTAATGTATGAAATCAGTCAAATAGCTAATTGGACGTTTTCGATTTGGTTTTTGGTTTGTTTGTGTTTTACGTCTTAATACATTTGACAGCTATGGTAATTTAAGAAAGTGCCAGGTTTTGTTGGTGGAGGAAAGCCGGAGTTCCCGGAGAAAAAAACCACCGACCTACTTTCAGTACATGGCAATTGACCAACATAGGCTTCAAACCCGCGACCCAGAGGTGGAGGGCTATTGGTAGCAGAATGTCAGACGCCTTAACCTCTTGGCCACCGCGACCCCCAAATCTGTCATAAGGAATTCAAAGTGTGCAACATTCTCAGGCTGTGATGTTTATCCTTTTGAAATGCTCTGTACAAAACATGTTGCAACTATTCCAGTTAAAAACTTTTTTCAAGGTTGTGAAATTACCTATTTTAGCGGTCATAAATTCTAGCGTATTATCGAATTTTAACAGATTAGCGCATTGATGTATTGGCGCACTCACAATTCATACAATAAAAAACCAAATACAGAAACTTCATCTAGCGCAATAATAAATTTGAACTATATTGTCAGTGCGAATAGCGCTAAATTTAGAAAACCGCTAAAATATGTACGTACATGTACACAGAATATAATGAGGCAAGATCTGAATATAATTCTCAAAACGTAAAGACGGCTGGAAATTTTTCATAGGATGGAACTAACGAAATTAAAAGTGTGTGTTCTGATTATACCTAACAAGACTCACTGGCAAACTAGGGCCACAATATATGGCATCTTCACCAAAATGCATGGACTTTATCTACCGCAAAAATCGCTATTTAGATCATATATCCGTAGTAGGGGCTAATAAATGTATATTATGATATTATCGTTATCTTATTTTCTCTCTCCCCCCCCCCCCCCCCCCCCCCCCCC